>NW_020643262.1:0-300000 GCF_003573695.1 Papaver somniferum
TACTATGCAATCTGTTACTTGTGGAAGCTTAGTTGCCGAAGAGTTTGGAAACTAATGCATTATATGTATTTGGCATATCTTTGTTGCTGAAGAGTTTGGAAACTAACGAAACCAATAGTTGCGATTGACGTGTTTTCAAACCATATAGGAACTAATAGTTGCCTTCGCCTAGTTCCTAAAGCATCAGGCTACTAGTATATTTCATGTAGTTGGCATATACTTGTTACTAAAGAATTCAGAAACTAATAAAAATAATAGTTGCGGTAAAATTGTAGCTGAAGTATACAGGACTAGTTGCCTTTGACTAGTTTCAGAATCTTGTGGCAACTAATTTTTTGGAACGGTTGCAAGATTTTAGTGGCCTTTGCTAGGTTTTTTTGTAGTGGTGATTCAATTGTTTCCGGTTGAGAAAAACTGTGTCAATTCTACTGACTTACAATTTGGTATCTTCTTTATTGTTTGGTATCAAGTGTTTTTGATTAAAGAAATCCGATGCAATTGCGGTGTTTATATTGATTATATTTGTTTCAATTGCTTCCGGTTAAGTAACTATGACAAGTCAATTTATTTTGGTTTGTATCTATTATTTTTTCTTAACAAAAATTACGGGGTCATTTGTTTAGTCCATTTGATTCCGGATAAGAGAAACTAAGTTAATTCTGATCTTGGTTAGACTTATCAAATGTAGGATTTGGTTATTCAAGTCTAATCGACATCCTTGACAAGAAAAACTAGTTAACTAACCTAGAGTTTGTCTTGTGTAAATGAAAGGTCTAAGTTATCTTATGGAATAATTAGCACTTGATAAGAGAGATAGAGTTAATTCTGATCTCTATTTTGACTTGTCGAAATAAGCGATTGTACATACACAATCGGTTCCGTTAATAACTAAGTCATCTTAGTTGAATTGTCGGACTAAGGGAAAATTGCTTCGGGCAATTATTTCCTTGATAACATACTAAAGCTAAATTACTTTTGTGGTTTTGGTTTTAGTATTGGTTATCTAAAATGGTATGTGAAACCTTCTGTTGATGGTGGTTTTTAATTCAGGGCTAAAACCGTAAAACCCTAAATTCGCGTGCCTTCGTTTTGCAAAAAAAAATAGAGACATTCAAAACTGATGAGCACCTACGCCTCTCTGCTTACATATGTACTGAGCAATTCAGTATATTTATATACGAAATTTAAATTAGAATAATGATGGTTGCAAACATCACAAATATTCTGTAAATTTTGTTGAGCTCCTACTTGCATTTTTCACTAATGCAGGGCTTGCTGAGCTTCTATCCCATGTTGTGTTCCCAGCTGAACTCCTAAATACTGACATTAAATTTATGTTCATTCTCAGCTGAAGAACATGAATTTCCTGAATGTCCAAATTAAGAAATGCATGAAAGGCACCACGAGTCGTGCCAGTAAGAACAAGCGTACTACCTGCAAGAGTAGCCAAAAATTAGTGATTTTGTATCAACGTGCAAAATTCACCAAAATTGATTAATTTTGTGTCAATTCGCAAAATTCAATTTTTTGACCTAATTTTATCAATTTACATAAATTAGGTTTTTGCCTTAAAACGGAGCATGCATGATATCTCGATCCCTATCGGTCGAGACTAAACCTAGGAAAGCTAGGAAACCGTCCCATGGAGCTAGTAGGAGTACGATCCTACCAAAAGTTGGAAAACAAGAAAAGAAGGGAAACTGCGACAAATAAAGGCAGTAGAAAAAGGGGAACGTGAGGGCGCCACATGGCCGGTCAGTTTTCCCTAGCTGGCGCCTCGCACCATTGACCTGCCCTGCCCCATATTGTTGTCCGCCGACCCCTCTTTCTCATCAGCCAATCAAATCGCCCTAAAGTTGTAAGCTCCACTTCTAATTAAAGAAGAAAGTAAGCTGGTCGACGCGTTTAAATTCTTAATAAAATAGATCTTGGCCGTCCAAGTTAGTCGCAAACTAATCACAACCACACGACTTGGTAAGCTCCGTTAGCTAACCCTATCTCTTACAAACGCGACCAAACAAGTTTCATGATGCTCATCTACGGGCCTAATTTTATCTCATCCAATCAGAACTCTCCTAGCCTCCAGACAGCGTTCACAATTATTAGACAAAATAATCTAGTCGAGCGGCTTAAAAAGGGGTCTTAATTAGGTCAAGGCAGACCATGGAAGTCTTAAATTAATCACAACCATCCAACTTAGCTGGCCAAATTGATCGACTTAGATTCAAGTTTGAGCGACCAATGAGGTGTTGTTATGTTCACTGGAGACCCATCTTTGGCCTTGACCAATCATTCCCAGCCTACCTGTTCCACTCATTATTGGCTAAAGTAGGCTAGTCACGCTCCTTATAAAAGTCTTAAATAAATTCAGTGGTAATCAACAACTGTCGCAAATCATCTTAACCATCCAACTTGGCTAGCTGATTTAACCGGCTTAGATCTAATTTGGGTCGAACAATGAGATGTCATAATGGCTACCAGTTATCCTCTTCCTATGAGGACCGATCACCTCATCCCTAACCTACACGAACGGCTCCTGGAAGCTGCTCAAAGACAGCCAGTCGCGTTCATTTTTAAGACCGTGACATCCGCCACTAATTCAAGCAGGCTCTATACAACGATGCTTCATAAGTATCGAATATTTTGAGCTGCTTTCTTAAAAGCGAAGCTTTACATGCATCGATTACAGACGATATTTTATGAATATCGATTTGATAAATAATTTAATTATTTATTTAACCTAAAAGCACCATATGTTTTTTTTTGAGCGCTGACTCAAGGAAAGGCTCCTTCATACGACTTGGTTTGTCACTTATGATCACTTTCCGCCTAGCTTGCGCGTGATTGATCGAAATAATTAGGTCTTTCAAGAAAGACCCACTCAGCAACTACCATGTAGGACTTGTTCCATTTTTTATGTGACTTGCTCCATATTTTCTACAAAATACTCGAGACATCTAACATGTCACAAACTGGGGGATGTTAATCAGGGTATTAGTCTTGCGGTTTACAACGTGCGGCGTGCAACACGCCCATTATGAGAAAGTGTCAGGAATGGCAGATAGTTGATGGCAGTAAAGAAATAGTAGAAGTAAAACCGACCAGTCTTCCCTTCACAGTAGGGACATGGTACTTACCATTTTTACACGATCTCCACTTCTCAATCACTCAACTACTTTCACTTCCTACGAGATAAGGGTGTTCAACTATGACTTGTATAAATAGATTTTCAATCTATTTCAATCGGAAACAATTTTATGAATTAACGCAAGTGCTCAGGAAACACCTAGAACTTACACCTTACACTTCGCAAGCATGTTTTGAAATGATGAGGGTACCCAAAAATACCTCAATCTAAAACTTTTCCACCTACTCATTTCTCCGAAAGTGATTGTCTATGGACTGAGTCGAGACAATACAAAGAATTGGTTCACACTTCATGTGATCGTCTATGGATACGAGATCGAGACAATACGACAACAAGATAACTTGCGTGATTGACTATGGATACAAGATCGAGACAATACAACAACGAAGTATGATTCCTTGATAATAGTTTCGTACTTAACCAAACACTATAGGATTGCTATTAAGTAATTAGGAATTAATGTTTATATATTTTACTTCTAATTATAATAAAAACAATTATAATTTCGTAAATAGAAAAGTAAAAGACACGGTAAGATTTTGTTAACGAGGAAACCGCAAATGCAGAAAAACCCCGGGACCTTGTCCAGAATTGAATACTCTCAGAATTAATCCGTTGTATAAAATCTAAACCAACTTCGTATAGTTGAAACCAAGCACCTAAACCTATAGTTCACTTAGTTCCCTTGGTATCCCTGCGCCTCCAACTCGCAATAAGTCACGCATTTGGAACAATTCCTTTGGTTCGTATTCCAAACAGTAAAGGAACAACAAATTTTTTCGGTAACAACTCTTTTCAAACAACATGAATGATATGAGTTTGACAAAAGGCTCTTCCGTTTAACCAATAAACTCCTTTGTCGGGTTCTTAGATCAATCTATTCAACAACTACCAAAGTAATTGTTTAGACTATGCAATCAGTACTATGAATCACAAAGAAATATATTGATGGCGATTTACGCAACTAATCAATCCAATCTATCAAAAGATAAACCGATTATAGTTGTGAAAATGCGGGGGTACAACAACCACACCCAACAAATTCGTTTGGAAATCTGAGAGGACTTTGCGAGAATCAACTAGACAGTCAGACTCAATCTTGAAAAAAGTATATCAAAGAGTTATATCTCTATTTCTCAATTCAATCTGCAATCAAACAAATAGGAATTTGCGAGCCCGATTGAATATAAGAAATAACTTGGACGGTATCAAAAACCAATATCCAAGTGTCAATCAATTTAATCAACAACCAAGGTTGGATTCCCAATTGATTGAACTTACATACTGATAAGCACGTAAGTGCGACGCTTTTTCACCCATAATTACATTAGCTAGGACTCATTTTATCGCTAATAAACTTGTTTTAAGTATTTCGAAGGAAATAAAGCTCGGTGGACTAAAATACGCAAATCTGCGGGAAAAATGGAGGAAATGAAGTGATTTATGATTAAACGGGCTAAACCCGAAAACAATTACATGGAGAATCATTTTATTAAGTCTAATTATGTGTATATGGGAGTGTGGTAAGAATTCCACTAAGTGTATACAAGTGTGGAAACCATGTGAAAGATATTAATTATGATAAAGGATATCTGAAGATATTTTGTTTAATGAAGAAAATATTTCCTTATGATGTGGAGTAATGGAATATTTGAAGATTTAGGAAAAAATATTATTCTTTATGGTTGAAAATAATAATTAAGATATTGATTGCAGTATTTGACACATGGCGCATTCTGATTGGAGGATTTTTATATTATTTGACACGTGGCATACTTTTATTGGATGATGATGTGGTAGTGGATATGGTAAAGGAAAGTGGTTTCCTTTGAAAATTATAAATACTGGTTGAAGCAGATGGAATAGGTAGGTCTGAGGTTCATAGTCCAGAGCAAAAATAATAAAGTTTGAGTTTGAGTTTCATTTTCTTTTATTTTCTTCTTCCTTTTTGTAATGGTCGAGTAATCTCTTTACTAGGGCGAAGAGGATGCCCGATGATGTATATTAGAGAGTGTAATTTATTTTAATAATAATAATTCTCTTGGGTCATATATTCTCGTTTGTCATGATAAAAATTCTTTTTAGATGTCCTCGTGCTTGCTTAAAAGTGTCTATATTCTTGTTTAGAGACTAGCATTTTAAGTATCGAGAGTTGTTAGTATTTTGAAAATCGAATGGTTATAAATTTATATCTTCCAAGACGTCCGATGTGTCCTAAATCGTCTTGAGTAGTTGTTGAGAGAATATTATTTAAAATAGTTATAATCTAATTGCATCATAGTGGTGAAATCTAAACCCTGGGTTTTTCTTCTTCTTTATTTATTTCTATTATTGGTTTAATTACTATTCCATCTTTTTGGCTTAGTATTTATTAGAAAATTGAGGTAACAACTTTAATCCCTGTGGAACGAACCCGTATTTTGCATACTATCCCATCGATAACCGTGCACTTGCGGTACACAATTTAATTCCCAACAAGTTTTTGGCACCGCTTCCGGGACTAAAAGTTGTTATTTTTAATTTTTGTAAATTTGTAAATATTAGGATAAATGAGATTGTTTTGTTTATGTTATTTTATTTTCTAGATTTTATTTGTGAGTATCTTTCTATTTTTGGTGTGCAGGTTTAAGTGCATTAAAAGTGGAAATAAAATTTGATTGCCAAAAGGTAAGCAAGAAATCCCATATTTTATTTTTAGATTTCCATATATTATTGTAAATATCTATATTAGGATTCTCTAGATTTTATTTTATTGTACATAATTAGATTAAAATTTTATTTTATTTTATTTAAAAAAAAACACAAACGCAGACGTGCACACAATGTTGCATCGTCTGGCACCGATTAGTAGGAAAACACGTGGTTTAGTACGGTGAACCTTTTGGGCGTTATCATTCGAAAAAACACAAGCCTTAGCCCTGTACCATTGACCAATCTCTGACTGTATGTATATATTGCTAAAGGTAACCCAAGCCTACCCAAAATAGTGAACCCAGCATTTGCATTTGCATGTGAAACCAAAAAAAAATGTCGAGTTGGTATTATAAAGACCAATATAATGATTATCCTATTGAGTATCGAACCGGACAATATTCGGTCTTTGACCATTGTGTGGATAGTACTTGGGACCATTACCGACCTTATGAAGGTTATGGCTCATACCATGGTGATCCCAATTACTATCCGCACGTCCACCAGTCATATGAACGGGTAAGTGAGCAATATTATAATGACCAAAAAGTAAGTTCTTCATCTTTGGGGGATTTAATGAAACAGTTGCAAAAAAATAATTCTTATGATCCTAGTCTTTCTTTAGAAAATTCACTCAAGCAGTTGACTGAAAATTTAAATAGGAGAGACATACTAAGGGAACAATTTTATGAAGAGTCACTCAGGCATGACTTAGATACAAAGTAAAGAATTGTAGCTTTAAGTATTGCTCTAAATGAACTTAATTGCCGATTAGATACGGTTCAACCATCTTCATATTGTGATGATGATGATGATACTACTGATGAAGATTATGAGAAATGTAGTAATGATAACGAGGAAATTGTTACACCAATTGAGCCTTACGATGATCATGGTGTTTCTAGTTCAAATCCTAATAATATTGTTGATTATTCACCTATTCAAAAGGAAGTGGATTTGACTAGAGATACCATAGTCTTAGATGGTGTAGTATATCATTGTGATTATGAAGCCGATGATGGTTTAGAGGAATGAGTTTATCCTGAGAGTAGTGTTATAGAGTCTAGCAATTCGGAAACAATAGTCTCTGCTGAGGATTATAGAAATGTAGAACCACCTATTTTCAACCTAGAAGAAATAAAAGACCATTTTCCTAAATCTGATAATTTAGAAATTAAGGAAATTGTGACTAGTTTATCCAAGGATATTGACAATTCTAAGTTTAGAAATGAATATCATTCTCCCCGTGGTTTACCCTTGACTCTTGTAATGGTCCCTAACTTGGGAATTGACGTATGTGCCTATACCATCTTAAGAAAATATCTTCATGTACGTTTTCCTGAACCTAGTTATGTCCATAAAGAAACCCAGTTGATAGAAACCCATCCTCTGGTAGATGTGGTTAATCCGGTCCATGATACCATAGTTGACTTTGTTGTCCCACCAAGATTTTATTTACCAAATGTGGGAGTATCTCAATTTGAAATGTGTCGTTATATAGTTTTTAGAACTAAACCTAATTATTTTAGAAAATTAGAACCGTCGATACATTTTCTTAAGAATGACCACCACTTTCATTGTGGTCAATTGTGTGGGTCAAATCTGATTGAATTTGAAGATCCACAATTATTCAGGTTATTATTATGTGCTTCCAAGTTTTTAGTTGAGTTTTTCCAGACTCTTAAACCTGAACTTTTGGATCTTACCTATGAGGAAATCCAGCCCATGAAAATATTTTATCTAGACCCTTTTATAGAGATTGAACCCGAACCACAGCTAGATGTAGTTGTATTAAACTGGAAACTAGATAAGGGTGTGCTTTATTTGTTTATTTTCTTGGAATTCGTTTTATTTGTGGTAGCTTTATTCGGTTTTGATGACCCACATAGGTTCCGACTGTTTCTATATGATTTTATGTGATGACTAATTCTACCAACGTCTGGCTGAAGACACTAAATTTAGTGCTTAATGGGAGGCAACCCATACCCTTGTTGTACATTAGTGGAATTTTATTTCTTGTTCCCCATGGAAGGACGCTTCATCCAGGTACTATCTTTCCAATCTCTTTATTGATGCCTCGTGTTACTTTACTTTTGGTATTGTGCTTTTATTAGAAACATTGAGGACAATGTTAGATTTAAGTGTAGGGGAGCGGTTAAATTTTTGGTATTTCCTTGCATATTATGACCAGATGTTGAGCGGGTCTATTGTATTTTCTTGTCTCAAAAAAAAAGGAAAATAAAATAAAAATGATGACCAGCTGTTTAGCGGGTCTTTCTGTCTAGCTGTTTAGTAGACATCTCTCGATCTAGCTATTTAGCAGATCCGTCTCGTTGTTTAGCAGACATATCTCGATCTTGCTGTTTAGCGGATCTGTCTAGCTGTTTAGCAGACATCTCTATCCACTGTTTAGTGGATTCGTATCGTTGTTTAGCATACATTTCTTTTTCCAGCTGTTTAGCGGATATTAATTTTCTTTGTTTTGCTCGAGGACTAGCAAAATGTAAGTGTAGGTAATTTGATAAGAACGTAAGTGCGACGCTTTTTCACCCATAATTACATTATCTAAGACTCATTTTATGGCTAATAAACTTGTTTTAAGTATTTTGAAGGAAATAAAGCTCGGTGGACTAAAATACGAAAATCTGTGGGAAAAATGGAGGAAATGAAGTGATTTTTGATCAAATGGGCTAAACCCGAAAGGAATTACATGGAGAATCATTTTATTAAGTCCAATTATGTGGATATGGGAGTGTGGTAAGAATTCCACTGCGTGTATAGAAGTGTGGAAATCATGTGAAGGATTTTAATTATGATAAAGGATATCTGAAGATATTTTGTTTCATGAAGAAAATATTTCCTTATGACGTGGAGTAATGGAATATTTGAAGATTTGGGAAAGAATATTATTCTTTATGGTTGAAAATAATAATTAAGATATTGATTGCAGTATTTGACACATGGCGCATTCTGATTGGAGGATTTTTATATTATTTGACACGTGGCATACTTTTATTGGATGATGATGTGGTAGTGGATATGATAAAGGAAAGTGGTTTCCTTTGAAAACTGTAAATACTGGTTGAAGCAGATGGAATAGGTAGGTCTGAGGTCCATAGTCCAGAGCAAAAATAATAGAGTTTGAGTTTCATTTTATTTTATTTTATTTTATTTTATTTTCTTCTTCCTTTTTCTAATGTTCGGGTAATCTCTTTACTAGGGCTAAGAGGAAGCCCGACGATGTATATTACAGAGAGTAAATTATTTTAATAATAATAATTCTCTTGGGTCCTATGTTCTCGTTTGTCATGATAACAATTATTTTTACATGTCCTCGTGCTTGCTTAAAAGAGTCTATATTCTTTTTTAGAGACTAGTGATAGGTGTATAAACACCTAATTTACTATGTAGTAGTTATGCTTTCTTTGCTATTTTTTCTTGTGAATTTTGTATTTTACGTTTGTTTGGAGTCGCACGGAGGAAAAGAAGAAGAAATCACCCAATTTGTGCGAATGGGAAATATTGTCATTTCATAGGCGAACACTATCTGGAGTCCATTCAGTGTTAAGGGGCAACTCTACTTGAAGGAGTACTAAATACAGATCAGCTGAGGATAAGGGACTGGACTTTGGTTAGCCTTTATCAGAAGTGACCGGCTGTCATTATCCAGCCTTACCTTAAACCTAAATTCGAGAGAGATGTCTCTCATTTATCCCAATCATTTGCAAACTTAAAATTCAGAGAAAAAAAAAGAGGCAGCAGTTGCTGCTGTTACTTCCGAGAGAACAGATCGAGAAGATATGAAGAAATTGAGAAATGGGTTTGCTGAGGATCTGAATCTTATAAAGAGGTTGATGTTCGTGACAAATCGAGACAGAGATTAGCAGGATGACTCTGTGATTGAGGATTGTGTTGGTGATTGAAGTCGACAGATAGAGATGCTGATTAGGTCTTGCTGTGGAGGATAAATGGAGTCCAATAACTGAAATTGAAGAACAAAATAGGATAGGGTTTGATTCAAAATGGGTTTTTGGTTTGACTGAGGATGAATTCCTAGTTCTTAACACGTTTTGAGTTTTGTTTTTAAATCTACTTTAAAGTTTTTCACATGATTATCGTTTGTTTTTACTAATAGGAATGTTTATACATTCATGGTTGATTGATAGATTGTTTAGGTGGCCAACTAAATTGATTTTTTAATTGATCTAAAGCTAGTGAAAGTTAGGGGATAAGTAATCGTTTCTTGACTCTTTACACAAGTAGAAAACACGAGACCTTGCGGAGGGATTCCGTGGAGCAATTGTGTGTGGAAACAACGTTAGCAAGTAGACCTTAAGCTAAGAGTCTAACTACTAATATCAACCTAATAAATTCATAAATCTTAATGCGTTTAACTAAATTAAATCTTGAGTGAGCTACTACTAGCTGGTTTGGTGAATAGAATCTGGTAGTCGAGAACTTCCGTATCCGGTGATACTAGGGATTTAGGGGTTTAGCACTGAGCTAGCTGCTTTACCTATGGTTGGTGATAATCTCTGACTAATAAAAAGTGGAAAAGAATATAACTTGATTTATTTTTTTGCAACGAAGAAGGATTCCTTGATATAATCTCTCTTATGGGTTTCAACATACACTTTTAATTGCTTTGTTTAATTTCTTTTGCTTTTCAAAACCAAACCCTCCCCCTCCCTTTTCATGACAACTTTACAACTAAAAATCTCTCGCTCCTCGTGGGAACAAACTAGACTACACTATATTACTTGTTAATTAGGTGCAAAAACATTTATTAATTTGTTGTGGTTACGACACGCATCAAATTTTGGCGCCGCTGCCGGGGAGCAGCGGACGATTTTAGTTGTTTTATTTTTCTTTTTGCTTTATTCTTGCTTTGTTAGATTCTATATCGTATCTAACTTAATTTTCGAGAATCTTGTTTCATTTACTATATTTTTGGTGAATGCTTAAAGAGGGCAGACCGAGTCCAATTGGTATACGTCTTCGATCCGGCACTCAATTAAAGGACCTCTTTCGAGCGGTTAACACTCCGCTCCCTCGTTCTTCATCTAGTGAGTTCACAGATTTCGATATAGACGAAGAATAAATGGATGATCGTATACTCAAGGATCTAGCTTCTCACAAGCTCGATACACAACAATGGTGTATCGAAACTAACTCAACCTTCGAGATCAAGCCGGGGTTGATTAGAGAGTTACCAAAGTTTCATGGCATGGTGAATGAAGATCCAAACAAACAACTTATGGACTTCTCTTCCATAGTCATGGCTATGCTTCCACCGGAGACTAATGCGGATGGAGCAGTGTTGACAGCTTTCCCGTTCTCTTTGGCGGGCAATGCTAAGGAATGGTTGTATTATTTGCCTTCTGGAAGTATCACCACATGGAATGGGATGAAGAAACTTTTCCTGCCTTAAAAGATACTCAAATTCATAAGGAGATTTGTGGGATGAAGCAAAATGTGGGAGAGTCATCGTATGAATGTTGGGAACGATACAAGAGATTGATGGCAAGATGTCCACACCATCAATTCAGTGACGTTATGATACTCCAATACTTCTACGAAGCTCTCCAACCAAGTGACAGATCTCTTCTTGACGCCGCGGGTGGTGGTGCACTAATGAACAAGATGGTGTCCTAAGATAGAGAGTTGACTGAAAGTATGGCTGAAAACTCGCAACAATTCTATATAAGAGAAGAACCAATGGTTAGGAGAGTGCATGAAGTTAGTGATTCATCATCACACCTTGATCAAAGGATGAGTAACATGGAGATAATGATGGATGGCTGCAGTTATCATACCTTCATATGATGAAGAGTTGGAACAAGTAAATGCGTTGTTTCGAAATCAAAGGCCAAGGTACGATCCATACTCCAATACTTACAATCCTGGTTGGAAGGATGATCCTAACTTTAGTTATGCAAACAAGCAAGCGATAGCTCCTAATCCATATGTGCAACAAGATGGATTCCAACACGCTTCCAACCTCAACAAAAATTCCAACCAAAACAAGTCAAGGAGCAATATTCTTCGAATGATGACAAGTTCAATGTGATAATGTAAAGCATGAAAGGTCTCACTTCTATATTACAACAAAACCAACAAAAGACTGATTCGGCAATCAAGGCTTTGGAACAAAAGACCGGTTCGGAAATCAAGGATTTACAAATTCAAGTGGGGCAATTGGCGACCGATGTGAACCTATTGAAAGATCAAGCATCCACAAAGCTTCCTTCACAACCATTTGTGAATCCAAGATAGAGTGTTAATGCAATTTCCTTGAGGAGTGGAAAACAAGTGGAGCAACCAAATCAACAATATAAGGTGCATGAAGATTTAGTCAAAGACAAAGAGGAAACCACACCAAAGGATAATTCCAAGGAACCGGTTCCTACTTTCACCACTCCACCCCCGTTTCCTAGACGATTTGCTAAGTCGAAGAAAGAGTTGGAATACAAGGATATTTGGGACATCCTTAAAGAAGTACAAGTCAATATTCCACTCATTGAAGCTATTCGACAAATTCCTCGTTGTGCAAAGTTATTAAAGGATTTGTGCATGAAGAAGAAGAGATTGAAAGGGAATGAAGTCATGAGTGTGGGGGAGAATGCTTCGGCGTTCATTCTCAAGAAACTCCCACCTAAATTAAAGGACCCCAGTAGTTTCACCATACCTTGCACAATTGGTAAAACAAGTTTACTCTAGCTTTTATAGATTTGGGAGCATCGGTTAATGTTATGCCTTCCTCGATTTATGATTCTTTAAATCTCGGTCCTCTTAAGGAGACCGGAGTAGTTCTTGAACTTGCTAACCGATCTAATGTTCACCCGAAAGGGATTGTTGAGAATGTTTTGGTGCAGGTTAATGAGATTTTATTCCCGGCCGATTTCTATGTATTATACATGAATGATGAGAGCTCTCCTAAGTCTACACCTTTGCTATTGGGTAGACCATTCTTAAGCACCGCTGGAACGAAGATTGATGTCCAAAATGGAACCTTGACTATGGAGTTTGATGGTGCAGTCATCCACTTCAATATCTTTGAGACAATGAGATACCCAAGTGATGTGAAGTCATGTTTTCCCGTTAAAGAGATTGATGCGGGCTAATGAACCATGCAAGAGCTAAGTCGGGCCGTCGACTTTAAAACAAGCGCTTAGTGGGAGGCAACCCATAGGTTTTGTATTTCTTACCTTTTACTTTTTATTTTCTTTTTGTTTTGTTTATTTATTTTTCTTGTTCCATATCATACTAAGATTTCCCACCTTGACTTTACTTGGACGATTCAATTACATTGAGGACAATGTAAGGTTTAAGAGTGGGGGAGTGGTTAAGCATATTAAATTTTTTTTTTTGCATAAAACCTCCAACTTGTAGAGATTTTAGAGTCACTAGCATACTTCTAGGTATGTTTACATAAATAATTCTGACCGACATAACTGAACTTGGAAGTGTTAGGGAACTACGTTCGGATTTCTTGCTTGTTAGAGTGTTAAATAATAGATTTAATCATGCCAGTGATGCAAATTAGGAGCAGGGAGAAATGCATTATTAGAGTTGTTGATCAATTATTAGTGGAGACTACCCGTATTTATATCATGCGAGGCACTGACCAGATTTCTTTATAAATAACTAAAGAACTTTCTTTTGAGTGTGTGTAACCGTATGTTAATTCCGGGTAGAATGGTGAGCTACCCAACCTCCCACCAATAGAAGCACTACTCTTTGATCTCTTGAGTGCTAATTTTGTCAATCATGAGGGTGACGTCTATAGATGAAAGACTACTTCTTGTAGTTCGATTTGCAGTTAGCACCATTCTCTCTCTCGACAAAAACGGATCCATAGAAACACCATCATCATCAACAAGGGAGCGACATCAAAATCTACAAGGAAAGTTGAAAAAGTTCAAGGTTTACAAGCAACAAAACAAGAAAAGAGTAAATTTCATATCCAAGTAAAGCAACATAAAATGAGAGGATTTTTACATATACATGTTGAAGACTTATTTACAAGAGCAAAGAAAATAAAAAGGTGAGAATTATTGAAGTTTATGATTTCGAGACGATACAAGTTGTGAAGAAACAAGCAGTAAAGTACTTTTCCCACGGCTATGGTTTGTTTTATTTTCACTTTGTTTTTTATTTTATTTCTCTTGTCTTTATAAAAAGAAAAAAAATTGGAAAATTAAAAGAAGAAAAAAAAAAATAGAAAACTAAAAAAAAAAGAAAAATGATGACAAGAGAAATTTTTATTATTTTTGGTTTTTATTTATTTAATAAGCCGTGGGGAAGGAAAATATATAAGGAAGTTTCAAGCGACAAGGATTTAAGGTAAAGAGTTACAAATTGTCAAGGATCTACGAAGTTCGAGAGTTTATCATCAATAGTTGAAGCCGAAGACGAATACTAAATAGTTGAAGACGAGGAGCGGAAGATATTTCTATTGGATGCTGTGAGAGTGGTGTTATCATCATTGCAACCGAATGTGGAGGTGAGTAAGTAATCTCATCCTCAATAATAGTGGTTGATTTCCTTTTTTGAGATCGTCAGAAAAATGGTTTTTCAAAATGTTAAAAGATGTGGGTTTTTAAAATATTTCGGAAGTTGTCCTTCCCACCATTCAATGTGTTGCAGGAATTCTCTCTTCATTCCTACCTACACACATGTGAGAACCATAAAAGTACGACTTTTGAGTGCAATTATCATAAAACCCTTTTTGGTGAGGCAGAAGTCGAGGCGAAATGGTTATTGATCGCTTCTCAAACACGCGTTCTCTCAGTATGGTGTGGTTATTTCTCACTCAATATTTAAGAATGAGAATATGTTCTTTAGTATTTCTGACTTCTTATTACTAGCATGCAGAAATTCTATGTACTCATAGCTCTTTGGATGCTTGGGACGCTGAAACGCTTTTAAGTTGTAAGTTTTAGTCTGATTTGCTCGAGGACTAGCAAAGTCTAAGTGTGGAGGAATTTGATAGATGTCTAAAAGACCTAATTTACTATTTAGTAGTTATGCTTTCTTTGCTATTTTTTCTTGTGAATTTTGTATTTTACGTTTGTTTTGAGTGTTTTAGGTATTTTGGAGTCGCACGGAGGAAAAGAAGAAGAAATCACCCAATTTGTGCGAAATATGAAATATTGTCATTTCATAGGCGAACACTATCTAGAGTCCATCCAGTGTTAAGGGGAAACTCTACTTGAAGGAGTACTAAATACAGATCAGCTGAGGATAAGGGGCTGGACTTTGGTTAACCCTTATCAGAAGTGATCGGGTGTCATTATCCAGCCTTACCCTAAACCTAAATTCGAGAGAGGTGTCTCTCATTCATCCCAATCATTTGCAAACTTAAAATTCAGAGAAAAAGAAAAGAGGCAGCAGCTGCTGCTGTTACTTCCGAGAGAACAGATTGAGAAAATATGAAGAAATTGAGAGATGGGTTTGTTGAGGATCTGAATCTTATAAAGGGGTTGATGGCCGTGACAAATCGAGACAGAGATTAGGAGGATGACTCTGTGATTGAATATTGTGTTGGTGATTGAAGTCGAAAAATAGAGATGCTGATTAGGTCTTGCTGTGGAGGATAAATGGAGTCCGATAACTAAAATTGAAGAACAAAACAGGATAGGGTTTGATTCAAAATGGTTTTTTGGTTTGAATCTGTGAGTTAATTGAAGATGGGTTTTATTCTGAATCTGAGATGATGGAAGATGGGTTCGATTTGAGAGAGCATTAAGCAAGGTATTGACGATGTTTCGATGAAAGATGGAATTGTTTAGAAGGTGGTGATTTTCATGGGTTGGTGGTGTTGTTGAAGGTGATTTAGGGTTTGAGAAGATATTGCAGATGGAAATTGATTGAGCTGAAGAAGGAATCGAAGATGGTAGAGATAAATGAGTTGTTTCTGTTGATTTCTGAAAAATGGGTTGCAGTCAGATGTGAATTGATGAGATATGGTGGTGGTCTCTGAGCTGAATTGAAGCCGTGTTCAAAAAAGACATGGGTTTTGCTGAGTGTTGAGATGGGTTTGAATATGTGATAAAATGGGGCATGTGGTTGCTGTTAAGAAGAGATGAAGAAGAATTGGGGTTTGATGGATGGTCCTGCTGCTGCAGCTGTGACAAATGATGGTGCTGAAATAAATCAGGATGAAGAGAACGGAATTGGGTTTGTCATGGTGTTGCTGTTACAGGGAATGATGGAATGCAGCTTGAAATTAACTAGATGAATGTTAGGATTGTCACAGGATGAAGACCAGAAGTAATGGCCTGAACTTGGCCTGACAAAGTCCTCAAAATGAACGGAACTCGGCTAGATTTCTACTCTAGTAAGTCAACTCGTACCGGCCGACGACCGATCCAACTCAGCTGAGTAAGACCAATTAGCCGAGTAAGATGCTGACTCGGTGGCTAACTCACTCTTCCCCTTTGACCCTTGACTATTAAGGACCGTTAGGTCAACAGTTAACTATAACGGCACCAGAACGGAATATTCTGTTAAATGCAACAGTATCTCAGGTGACCGGTAGGCAACTTTCCTGGACGGATTCCGATGATCCTAAGAACTATTCCGGCGACCGAAAATTATAGTTTTTGAAGAATATTCTAGACTCATGGGTGTGAAGACTTGGATTTTAAAATGGATGAAGAATTTAGCTTGAACTTGGAGAGAGAAGATGGAAGATTTGAGAAAGACTTTGATTTGGAAATTGAGCTACAAAGGGAAAGGGATTTTATTCCTAAGAGGATTGCTAGGAAATTGAAGCCTATAAATAGAGAAGTTCTCTACAACTTCCACACCTCCACACACACAACACTTGTGTTTTTGCTTGCTTTTTCAAAATTCTTCTTTTAATTATTTGTGTGAACTTTAAAAATTCTCCCTTTAATTATTTGTGCGAATTTCAAAAACATGAGTAGATAATTTTCTTATTGACTGAGGATGAATTCCTAGTTCTTAACATGTTTTGAGTTTTGTTTTTAAATCTGCTTTGAAGTTTTTCACATGATTATCGTTTGTTTTTACTAACAGGAATGTTTATACATTCATGGTTGATTGATAGATTGTTTAGGTGGCCGACTAAATTGATTTGTTAATTGATCTAAAGCTAGTGAAAGTTAGGGGATAATTAATCGTTTATTGACTCTTTACACAAGTAGCAAACACGAGACCTTGCAGAGGGATTCCGTGGAGCAATTGTGTGTGGAAACAACGTTAGCAAGTAGACCTTGAGCTAAGAGTCTAACTACTAATATCAACCTAATAAATTCATAAATCTTAATGCGTTTAACTAAATTACATCTTGAGTGAGCTACTACTAGGTGGCTTGATGAATAGAATCCGGTAGTCGAGAACTTCCGTATCCGGTGATATTAGGGATTTAGGGGTTTAGCACTGAGCTAGATGCTTTACCTACGGTTGGTGATAATCTGTGACTAATAAAAAGTGGAAAAGAACATAACTTGATTTATTTTTTTGCAACGAAGAAGGATTCCTTGATCTAATCTCTCTTATTTGTTTCAACATACACTTTTAATTGCTTTGTTTATTTACTTTTGCTTTTCAAAACCAAAACCCCACACCCACCCCCTTTTCGTGACAACTTTACAACTAAAAATCTCTCTCTCCTCGTGGGAACGAACTTGACTACACTATATTACTTGTTAATTAGGTGGAAAAACATTAATTAATTTGTTGTGGTTACGACGCGCATCAACTAGCATTTTAAGTGTCGAGAGTTGTTAGTATTTTGAGAATCGAATGGTTATAAAGTTATATCTTCCAAGACATACGATGTGTTCTAAATCGTCTTGAGTAGTTATTGAGAGAATATTACTTAAAATAGTTATAATGATCTAATTGTATCATAGTGGTGAAATCTGAACCCTGGATTTTTCTTCTTCTTTATTTATTTCTATTATTAGTTTAATTATTATTCCATCTTTTTGGCTAAGTATTTATTAGAAAATTGAGGTAACAACTTTAATCCCTGTGGAACGAACCCGTATTTTACATACTATCCCATCGATAACCGTGCACTTGCGGTACACAATTTAATTCCCAACACATACAACCTGTGATATTTCAATTATAAAGATAAACAATATAATGCGGAAAAGAAATGACACAGGCACCAGAAATATTGTTAACGAGGAAACCGCAAATGCAGAAAAACCCTGGGACCTAGTCCAAAATAAAAACACACTGATTATAAGCTGTTACACCAATTTCCTGCTACCTATTCAGACTAGATGTAATACCTGCTTCAGCACTAATAAAACTCCTAGCACAACACCGATTGTCTTTAAGAATTCTTCTCGTAAATCTTCTAGCAGAAGCCAAGGCTCTCTTTAGAAGATACAACAACACGATTGATACGATTCGATCTTTTGTTTGCACAAAACACCGATTTGATTTTCCTTTAGATGTAAATCAAGGTTTTGGAAATCTTGTTTTTATTTTGATAAAAACAATTACTAGGTAAAAGTAATATAAAAAAAAAACTTATAGATTAGGGATTATTATACTCTTCAATAAAGGAAGAGAAACCTAATGATTCTACAACAAGAACAAATAGAATAAATCTAGAGATATCTCGTTTAAAACTTCTTAAGGTTTTTTACGAGATACCTTAATTGAAGTTTTCTTTCTAGCTTCCGATTTCGACTAACAAGTGTTGGTATACGATCGAAAACTGAAATCTATCAAAACCTAGGGTTTATGATCAACAACTCTTGAATGGTTTTATATCAGAAGAGAACCTTAGAATACAAAAGAGGTGAAAAACTTAGATTACAAGTTGTATAATCAATCATGAAGATTAAACCCAACTTGGCATTGTGATCTCCAATACAAATACTTTTATCTCACTCGAAGAACAGAAGACATGGAAAACAACCTTATGAGCTTACACCAATTTTCCAAAGGGGATAAAATACGTGTAGCACTCACGAACCCTTTATTTATAGTGAAAGGTAGCTTGAAAGCTAAGCAAAGCTATTTCCTTTTTCAATACTTTCCTAATTTGGGAGTCTTTCCTAAGTTACAACTCTTGCCAAAATAATTAAATAAATAATTAATTAGAAAATATTGTATTTAAGTGAATAAATCACATTTTAACTTAGGTAGGAATTAAGAGTTATCACAAACACTTTAATATGGTAATCAAATATGTTTGGATTAATAGCCATCTTGCCTAGATAAGAAAACATCACCAATTTGACTAAAAAAGACTTCTAGTCACGTAATTGGGCCCAAGTCCGTGAACCGTTACAAGCAGTCCATGAATTGTTTCCTACTAACGAACTGTAACAATTATAACAACACTTATAATTGTTACTTTAATAAATCACTCATAACTTCATCGTTATAACAAGGAATTGAGTGAGGCTCGTTGAATTCGTAAGATCATTCACTATAACATGAGAACCTTTCCAGGGATAAAGGTTATTGTCACAAAAGTTGTGGCTCAAATAACCTCGAGTATATATACATAAATGTACATTTACCTTCATAGGAATTGTTCCATAGAATGAACATTTGTTTGGATAGATTAGAAAGGTAGAATTGAAAAAGAATCCAAATGAAATCAATTACCACATACCTTTGTTGATGAAGTCCTTGTTGATATATTCTTGTAATCTTCAGTCTTCATCCTTAAAGATAGTTTTTCTTAGACATAATCTAGTCTGAAACTATCTTTAGTATACTAAATCAAGAATGCATTTTGGAAACTAAAATTGACAACTAACTTGACATACCAACACTAGTGGGTTCAACCGAGCAATTCTCTAACAATCTCCCCCTTTGTCAATTTTAGTGACAAAACCATTTTACATATGGATTGTACTTGTTAAAAGCATTACAGCTCCAAAATCCGACATGTTTGATTTCCTTGGTTCTTCAACTATGCGTGTGCTCATCTTGTACTTGTTGAAGATCCATCATAGTATTATTACAGAGAATTAAAGTTCAATTGTATCACAACTTTGATAATAATACTACAGTTATACCCCCTTAGTCAATACTTCATCTCGACATCAAAACCACTCCCCCTTACATAATGATCCGTAAACCATATGTATATGTAGTGTGAAATACAAAATAATTCTCCCCCTTTTTGTCAATATAAATTGGCAAAGGTACGAAAACTAGTGGGATCCTAATGAAATTTTCATAGAGAAACTTCTTGACCAAAAGAAAACATATCAACTTTACTTTAGATGATATCACAGAGTCGAAAATTAGTGACTTCATCAAGGAGTTTATTAAGATACAAGTTAACCCCTACATGTTCCACAACCTCTTCTCCCCTCAAAGATATGACAATTAAGCACAAGTTCAAAAAGAACTCTCCTCCATAAAATGTCATTCCCGAAAGAACAACAAGAGTGACCTATCTCATGGTAAAAATACACAATATATAATCATGAAGATCAGGTATTGTGATCATGTTTTTTAAGATACAAACTTGTATAAACAAGAATTGATATGCTTAGAAGGAAGAATAACCCTTTTCACAAGGATTTACACCAAGAATGGTTACCATAAGTGTATGAAAAAGATTCTTTGACAATAAAAACCTACATCCAATGGTTTTGATTATTACTTCTAACCTGTTATGCTTAAGAATTTTAATCACAAATCAAGTTAGGTAATTGAGAATCATACGCGTGGTATTTAACCATATTCATCTTAACCATAACTAGTTCAAATGACTCAAATGAAGCTAGTTAAAGAGTTGTTCAGTTGCTATATTCTTATGGATTTATACAAGAACACAAGTGAAACAAAATCGGTTTGATTCACTTGAATCAATCATGAACATTATAGCCATGGTTTGCAAGGATTGCATTCCTTATAATTTAAATGTTTAAGTTCATGAACTGACCGATTTGATAAAGTAAACAGCTTAAGTATGCGTACGGGTATGCGTACTTAAGCAACAATATTTGAGTTTGTTTAGTTTCCAAACTCAGCAGAAATTTTCGGTTCGAAAACTTCCGCCAGTATGCGTACGGGTACGCATACTTAACCTGTCTCCTTCACCAATTTCGTATACACACATATGCATACACTTGGCTCCCGGTTTATGGATTTATACACTAATGTGCGAATACACTGTATATGCTTATATCCAAACATGGTAACATTCTCAACTCTTTATTTCAATCATTGAAACATTCTTCTATGATGACAATAGCCGTTTTCACACACTATTAACATCAAAGTAATTTTAAAGATATTGAAATAATCATTATTGAAACATTCCAAGCCTACATCAAATGATTGTATCACATAAACCATGTAAGATATTACTCGGCAATTTTCTCATGATATAAGATGAACTTGGTCGAAGCGAAAGCTTACCAACACATATTTTGAGAAATATGTAAGCGAGTTAGACTCAGTTTGAAACAATAAATTTTTCCACATATTCGAAAATTACCCAACACAACATGTGCACCCCAATTCTTTTGCAATCCTCAGCGCATTTACTAGGGCTTATTGGTGAGGATGCACTTCCAACACAATCAGGTTGTGTTGAGGTGAACAAAATCTTGCTCACCACAGGTATTTGAAACAAAATCATGCATGGATTCTAGGAATTTAACAACTTCCTTGAAACTTTCAATAACTGTTCCATACCTTTTTAAGATGTTATCCCTTGTCGAACTCTTGTCTGGGAGATCCTTCTTGATAGTACTCGTTGCTTTATTGATATTCTTTGGTACCCATTTCTGAGTATCTTTTGGAGCAACATATTTCTTTTTCTCCCCAATATAATTATGAAACTTCTTGGAGGGAATACTAGAAGAACTGAAATTATGAGTCTCAGTTTTTCTCCAGTTTGGAACATCAAATCTTGTCATCTTAACATAATCAGATCTGGTTTTATCTCGTTTAAGATATCTGCAATTCCTTTGCAAGTGACCTGGTTTTCCACAATAAAAACTGAAAAAGCGGGGGTCTAACAACCACACCCAATCTTTCGCTTAGAAATCTGTATGGAAAAACTCCAATATACTTTCTAGAGAATCAACTAGACAGTCAGACTCAATCTAGATAAAAGTATATCAAAGAGTTTTGTATCGCAATATCTCGATTTGATCTATACTAAAGCAAATAGAAATCTGTGAGTCTTTATCAAAGAGAAATAACTTGGATGGTACCTAAGACCAATATCCAAGTGTCAATCAATTTAAATCAACAACCAAAAGGACGAATATTCTAATTGATTGAAAAACGCACAACCTGTGATATTTCAATTATATAACAAAATACAATGCGGACTAGAAATAACACAAACACCATAATTTTGTTAACGAGGAAACCACAAATGCAGAAAAACCCCGGGACCTAGTCCAGATTGAACACACACTGTATTAAGCCGCTACAGACACTAGCCTACTACAAACTAACTTCGGTCTGGACTGTAGTTTAACCCCAACCAATCTCACACTGATCCAAGGTACAGTTATGCTCCTATGTCTCTGATCCCAGCAGAATGCTACGCACTTGATTCCTTAGCTGATCTCACCCACAGCCAAGAGTTGCTATGACCCAAAGTCGAAGACTTTAATAAACAAATTTGTATCACACAGAAAAGTATATGATGATAGATAAATTCGTATCCCACAAATACACCTAAAAGTTTTGTTCCGTCTTTTGATAAATCAAGGTGAACAGGAACCAATTGATAACCCAGACTTATATTCCCGAAGAACAGCCTAGTATTATCAATCACCTCATAATAATCTTAATAGACGCGGCGAAAGAAGATATTGTGGAATCACAAACGATGGGACGAAGATGTTTGTGACTACTTTTATATCTTGCCTATCGAAGATATCAATCTCAAGCCAATCCTTACGATTGTACTCGTACGATAGAATATGCAAGATCAGATCACACAACTACGAGAAAGTAGCATCGGTCTGGCTTCACAATCCCAATGAAGTCTTTAAGTCGTTAACCTGGTTTAGAAGAAGAAACCAAAGGTTAAAGGAGAATAGACTCTAGCTTACACAACTAGTATCACACGTAAGGTGTGGGGATTAGGTTTCCCAGTTGCTAGAGTTCTCCCTTATATAGTCTTTCAAATAAGAGTTTGCAATCAATGTTAGCTTGGTAACAAAGCATTCAATATTCACCGTTAGATGAAAACTTGATTAGATTTAAGCTAATATCTTTCAACCGTTAGA
Source organism: Papaver somniferum (assembly GCF_003573695.1). Taxonomy (NCBI): domain Eukaryota; kingdom Viridiplantae; phylum Streptophyta; class Magnoliopsida; order Ranunculales; family Papaveraceae; genus Papaver; species Papaver somniferum. Next base: position 23,059 of record NW_020643262.1, read on the forward strand.
TCGAAAAATTTTCTTGTTATACACAAATGAAATGCACGTTTCTAGGTTTGTGTAACCGTACCCAAACATGTACATTTGTTGGTGCAACAATAGTTAACCAAATGGTTATCCATATGAGCATTCATATCAATCATATTCTTCTTCACCATAACTAGTTCAAATGACTCAAATGAACTAGTTAGAGAGTTTTTCAATTGCAAGGAAATCTTATGTAACTACACAAGACACAATCGAAGCAAAAACGATTTGACTCATTTGAATCGGTTTATGAACTTTATAGCCACAGTTTGCAATTAGCATTCCTTAGTTTATATAAACATGAGTTCACAAACAATCGTCTTTAGATATAACCTAACTCAAGTTAACGGACTGGGTTCGCGGACATAAGTTCCCAGAAGGAGTTCTCAAACTCCAGCAGATTTTCTCGGGTCGAGAACTTCCGCCAGTTCGCGGACTGAGTTCGCGGACTTAGTTAACGGATCTTGTTCCGGTTCTCTTGATCAACAAAGTTCGCAAACTTTGGTTCAAGGAATAAGGACTTATACATATATGTGTTTCCATAACAATGCTTATATCCATCATTGGTTATATAATCTAAAATTTTAATTCAATCATTGAAACATTCTCAGTGGACGTTATATAATTGTTATTCACAAACCATTTTTCGTCAGAGCAATTTTCAAAGTGATTGAAACATAACATGACTTTCGTCAGTAGGTAAAGATGAACTTGGTTAAAGAGAAAGCTTACCAACACATATTTCGAGAAATAGATAGGCGAGTTAAACTCGGCTCGAAATACCAAATGTGTATAAAATAGATAGGCGAGTTAAACTCGGCTCGTAATACCAAATGTGTATAATCAAAGTCTATATAGCAATACAATTTTTGTCTCAAGATAGGATATATAGTATATAGAATTTTTAGTGATAGATAAGTTCAAGTCTCCACATACATTTTTGTCGATGAAGTTCCACCATTTCCTTGAGTAGTTCTTCGTCTTGTATGATGATCCGCCATGGAGTTCTTGAGCTCAACTACACTTTCTATCCTAGTCCGAGACTTAGCTATAGTAGACTAGAAATCAAGACTTATAGTTTTGATCACTAACATTGACAAACATGCTTGAGATAGCAACGCATGCGAGTTCGACCGATCAATGCTCTAACATGCACTTGTCTTAAGTATGTCCTATCTGGAGCCGTAGACAAGCAGCTGCTTTGCTACTCTTGATTATGGACCCGAATATTATAATCACCAAGAGTACGCAGGTAAGGTTGCATTAGCTTCTGAAAAAATTCTTTCGGATACTGATTGTGATTTTTTCGAAGAAGTGTTCCATAAAGATCCAGTTGCTAATAATCTTCTTAAAGAATGTCATCCAAAACTATCGGAAGCTGAAAGAACCATACTCGGTGAGAAAGTTAAATACGACAGACTTCGTTGTCAGAATAAAGACTTGTAAGCCCAACTTGATTCTATTGGTACAAGAGATTATCTCAACGAAATGCGAATGCTTAAAGAAGAAATTTCCGGAAGTCGAGATCAGGAAAATATTATTCAAGCAAATCTAGATAACTTGAAGAACATTGAGATGAACTTTCAGAACGAGAAGATCTCAAAGTTCAATGTGAATCATCCAAGAATGATCTAGTTATTGCGCTCGAAAAGGTCAAAAGGTTGGAAGAAGAAAACTCGAGCTTAAAAGAGAGTTTGTCTAGAAATAGCAGCTCATAAAAATTAACCTCGATATTGGGAGCATGTAGAATTCATCATGATACACGAGGATTAGGCTATGAAGGAATAAACGCTCCTGGTATTAGCAAAGAGGTAAAATTTGTCAGAGCTAAAGATTCTTCTAAACCAAAACCTTCCGCGGTTGACAAAAGTGAAGGATCTCTACCAACTTCCGATGACGAAAAGAGGAAATTTTGTCAAACTCCAAAGAAAGCACATACACATTCAGGAAACACTAAACATAACTTTTTCCATTCTACTAAACATTGTTTTTGTTAGATCATTGCTCGGTCGAAATCGCATGCGTTGCTATCTCAAGCATGTTTGAAAATGTTAGTGATCAAAACTATAAGTCTTGATTTCTGGCCTACTATAACTAAGGTCTCGGACTAGGATAAAAAGTGTAGTTGAGCTCAAGAACTCCATGGCAATCATCATACAAGACGAAGGACTACTCAAGAAACTAGTGGATCTTCATCGACTAAAAGGTATGTGGAGACTTGAACTTATCTATCACTCAAAAGTCTATTTATCTCCTATCTTGAGACAATAGTCGTTTTGCTATATAGACTTAGATTATACACATTTGGTATTTCGAGCCGAGTTTATCTCGCCTATCTATTTCTCGAAATATGTGTTGGTAAGATTTCGCTTTAGCCAAGTTCATCTTTACCTAGTGACGAAAGTCATGTTATGTTTCAATCACTTTGAAAATTGCTCTGACAAAAACTTGTGTGTGAATAACAACTATATAACGTCCTCTGAGAATGTTTCAATGATTGAAATGAGAGTTTAGATTATATAACCATTGGAGGATATAAGCATTGTTGTGGAAACACATATATGTATAAGTCCTTATTCCTTGAACCGAAGTTTGAGAACTTTGTTGATCAAGTGAACCATAGTCGTGCGTGAGCTAAGTCCGAGAACTCAGTCCGCGAACCCAGTCTGCAAACTTGCGAAGATCTCAAACCTGAGAAATTCTGCTGGAGTTTGTTCCATCCGGGAACTTAAGTCCGCGAATCCAGTCCGCGAACTTGAGTAGGTTATATCTAAAAGCGATGTTTGTGAACTTATTCATATTAACTAAGGAATGAAATTGCAAACCATTGATATATAGTTCATGAACCGATTCAAGTGAATCAAATCTTTTTTGCTACAATTGTGTCTTATGTAGTACATAAGATTTCCTTGCAATTGAACAACTCTCTAACTAGTTCATTTGAACTAGTTATGGTGAAGAAGAATATGGTTGGTATGAAAGTGATCATATGGATAAACATTTGGTTAACTACTGTTGAACCAACTAATGTACAAGTTTGGGTACGGTTACAAAAGCCTAGAAACGTGCATTTCATTTATGTATAACAACCTATGTTTTCAATCTAACGGTTGATAAATATTAGCTTGAATCTAATCAGGTTTTCATCTAACGGTGAATATTGAATGCTTTGTTACCAAGCTAACATTGATTGCAAACCCTGATTCGGAAGACTATATAAGGGAGAACTCTAGAAACTGGGAAACCTAATCCCCACACATTCTGTGTGATACTAATTGTGCTAAGCTAGAATCAATTCTCCTTTAACCTTCGGTTTCTTCTTTTAAACCAGGTTAACGACTTAAAAACTTCATCGGGATTGTGAAGCCATACCGATACTACTTTCTTGTAGTTGTGTAATCTGATCTTGATGTTTCTATCGTACGATTACAATAGTAATAGTTGGCTTGAGATTTCTATCTTCGATAGGCAAGATAAAAAGTAATCACAAACATCTTCGTCTCATCATTTGTGATTCCACAATATCTTTTTTCGCTACGTCGATTAAGACTGTTGTGAGGTGATTGATAATACTAGGCTGTTCTTCGGGAATATAAGTCCGAATTATCAATTAGTTCCTATTCATCTTGATTTATCAAAAGACGGAAAAAAAACTCGGAGGTAAATTTGTGGGAGACGGATTTATCTATTACTGTAGACTTTTCTGTGTGATACAAATTTTTTTATTAAAGTCTTCGACTTTGGGTCGTAGCAACTCTTGGTTTTGGGTGCGATCATCTAAGGGAATCAAGTACGTAGTATCCTGCTGGGATCAGAGACGTAGGATCATAACTGTACCTTGGATCAGTGTGACATTGGTTGGGATTCAACTACAGTCCAGACCGAAGTTAGTTTGGAGTAGGCTAGTGTCTGTAGCGGCTTAATACAATGTGTGTTCAATCTGGACTAGGTCCCGGGGTTTTTTTGCATTTGCGGTTTCCTTGTTAACGAAATTATGGTGTCTGTGTTATTTCTTTTCCGCATTATATTTTGTTATATAATTGAAATATCACAGGTTGTGTGTTGTTCAATCAATTAGAAAATCCGACCTTTTGGTTGTTGATTAAAATTGATTGACACTTGGATATTGGTCTTTGGTACCATCCAATTTATCTCTCTAGTATTTGATAAAGACTCGCAGATTTCTATTTGCTTGCATATATATCAAATCGAGAGATTGAGATATAAACTCTTTGATATACTTTTTATCTAGATTGAGTCTGACTGTCTAGTTGATTCTCTAGAAACTATATTGGAGTTTGTCCATACAGATTACTAAGCAAAATATTGGGTGTGGTTGTTGTACCCCCCGCTTTTTCAATTGGTATCAGAGCTGGCAAAGACGTTTAAAGACCTTACAAGTCTGTGTTTGTGGCAATCTCAGTATGAGGACAGAATATTTGACATACACGCATACCAAGATGTCTTCTAAAGCTTTTAAATATGATAAATGTCTTGGGAATACCTCAAAGGATTACTCCTTAGCTGATTCTTCCGAATCCCGAGGTAAGAAGGTTGTCCCATGTATTGACATCTCTCTCTCCGATGAGACATTGGGCATTATGACAAAAGCTGAAATGGAGCTCACCAGAATTTCAAAAAATTCTACTAAGATTATTGATTTCGAGGATCATGATCATCTTATTGATGAATTTGAAAAGTCTCTTGCTCATGAGCCTGAACTCTATAACATCATTGAGTCCTTCTCTAAGAATATGAAAAACTTCTCCAAGAAACTACTCTAAAGCGTGAAAAGATTAGTGTTCTTGAGGATATTATTAAGGAAGACTCAATTAGAGAAAAACGTTTGATCGAGACACATTCATCGGACCTTAACAGATTTCGTGTCGAAAAAGAGAAACTAAGCGCATCTCTTATTCTAGCCCAGGAACAGTGCAAATCCTTGGAAAAGGAAAACTCTGTCTTAAGGAGAAATTCCTCTGTACAAACTAATTCTCATGAAGTACAGTACATGACGAAATGTTCTCCAGAAGAAGATTGTGTCAAGAAAAGTTTACATAATTTACAATCTTCTCATATGGCTATGAAGTTAAAACAGGTGCCAATTATTGCTTCTCCTCCACGAACCTGTACATTCTGTGGGAAAAAGAATCACCATGCTATCCATTGTTTTGCTAGGAGGAAACAAAATTCTAAACTTCATAATTTGCTTCTTTCCACTGTCAATGGAATAAATAGTCGATCGACTACTGCAGTGAATTACATGCCCACGGAATACCAGAAACCTTTTAAATATGATCTCTTTCCTAGAAATCATCACAGGGCTCAAGTGCATTCTAGTGGTAAAATTTTTTGTGTCGCTGATAAAAGCATTTCCCGTGTTTATAAGGCTGTTTCAGGTAAATCTAAGTCTATAAAATGGATCCCTCTCCATCCTGATCCTCTTGAACCAGTAGCAAGAGGTCCTAGATTTAGTCCTCAGAGAAATCCTTCTGACGGATATGTTTCTCAAGTTGTGTCTTTTTCTTCTGGGATGAATGTCAATCGAAGAAAGGCGAAGAGCACAAGGATCAAGCTGTCAGATGACATGTCCAACTCAATTCTCAATTATCATAGTGGGATTAATTCTCACTCTACCACCTGATTCCAGGTATTTCTTTTCCTTGTTCCTAACTTGAGAGGTGCAAGGAAAATAATTGAGAATTACTCAAGTATGTTGTATATTTTTTCTGTTTAAGTTTTTTATGTTTTGTGTGCTGACGGTCCACAAACGTTCGCGTCCTCCTCTTATGAGTTCATAGGGTTTCCAAAATAAGAGTTTCCTTCTCCTGTTTACACACATATATATTACTCTATATTGTGTTTTTCCATCCCTAAAAAAAATTATATGGAGAACTCTGCAAAATCTTAAGAGATTTTGCATCTTGATACGGAGGAAGACACCCAAGGACGTGAGTCAATTCAAGAGATGGTTCTAAAGAAGATGCTTAAAATAAAGGATCATAACTCATGAATTCATGATTCTGTCAAGGATTTAACCCGTTTTCAGAACGATTCAAAGGTCGAGTTTGCAAACCTTCAACTGTAAAAAAACAAACTATTGGATGGTCAGTCCAGAATCCTTGATAATCAGAATCTTCTGATACGGAATCAAAAGAAGCTCATCATGGATTGCGTCAAGGATAGACAACTTGCTCGGGTTGTTGATCGTAAAGTTGGTGTTCTTACTCACGAACATGGTGTATTTACGGTCAAGAAAGTAAAGGAAATCAGTGACACATTTTTTGATGGATTCATTGAAAGATATGAGATCCTCAGTTAACTCTGGTTTTCTTTTTATTTGCCTAGTAAATCTTCATTTTTTCTTGTTTTATTTAGAAGAATAACTAGAGTTTGGAATAACAATTATTGTGATTACACATAGCTATGTCCAACGTTTTCATCTTATGTTTTTAGGTTTATTTGTTTAAATTCTAAAACTGTCCGGAAGATGATTTTTGCAGTATTAATCTTCATGGTTTTATATATTGCAATTTTTTATGGGATATGTATGTTTGCATCAGTGAACTGTGATTGTCCCATACATTGTCAAAAATAAAGTCTATCGTAAGTCGATATGCATGTATTGATAAAAGAATGAATAGACTTTTGACATATACAAAAGTTAAGCCTATTATGTCAAATTATTGATGGAAGATAGGTTACAATCTTTTGTTTGCAAGGATTACGTCTATTGTATCATTGTGCGGATAATGATGGAAAATAAAATGAATCCTTGTGTATTCCGCAGTATTGATCTTCCCTGATCCGTATTTTATGTATTACTATGAGGCTCTGTAAGTTATCTCATGTTGAGCACTATTGACTGAGTTGATTATTTATGATTAACTTAGTTATTGCTCCATAGATTCTCTTATGTCGAGCATGACCAATTAAATTGATTAATTTTTGTGGTTAATTTGGTTGTGTATTACGATTAGATTAATTATGGGATCTCTTGTGATTAATCTAATTGAGTATTTTTTGAGTCTCCATAAGTTCACTTATGTTGATAATTTCCGTTAAACTAATCATAGGTTCTATTTTGGTTAATTTAATTGTGTATTTTTGGATTCAAATTCATATTCGTATGTGATTTGTTATGTCCAAATAAATCCTTCTTTTGTTTTGAAATTAAGGTCGCTCTTGTTGTTCTTTCGGGAATGACATTTTATGGGGGAGAGTTCTTAATTGAACTTGTGCTTAATTGCCAAATCTTTATGGGGAGTGCGGCTGTGGAATATTATAGGGGTTATCTTGTATCTTTAAACTCCTTGATGAATGCATTTAGCTTCGGATTTATGATTGCATCTAAACAAGATGGTATATGCTTACTTTTGGTCATGAAACATCTCTTTCGGAAATTTCATTAGGATCCCGTTCTTGTACCTTTGCCAATTTTATTGACAAAAAGGGGGAGAATTAATATGTAGTTCACACTACAAATACATATGGTTTTCGGATCATTATGTAAGGGGGAGTGGTTTCCATGTGAGATGGAGTATTGACTAAGGGGGAGTAATACATATCACCATAGTATTGTTGTCAAAGTTGTGATACAATTGAACTTTGATGTTGTATGATGATACTATGACACTGTATAACAATGACCGAGAATTATGTTTTCTCATTGTTATAGCTACGGATTTTCAACAACGATGATGCTGAACTTACAACCTTTGGGATCATTGGAGTATTTGGAAGTGATGAATATTTCGAGTAATGTTGAAGATTAGACATGTAGAATAGGAGCTACTTAATTTTCTTTATCTTTTTTGTATTCCATATGTATTGATAGTTTTGTCAGTAAAATTGACAAAGGGGGAGATTGTCAGAGCATTACCCGGTCGAACTCGCATGCGTTGTTATCTCAAGCATGTTTGTCAATGTTAGTGATCAAAACTACAAGTCTTGATTTCTATTATAGCTAAGTCTCGGACTAGGATAAAAAGTGTAGTTGAGCTCAAGAACTCCATGGCGGATCATCATACAAGACGAAGAACTACTCAAGGAACTGGTGGAACTTCATCGACAAAAAGGTATGTGGAGACTTGAACTTATCTATCACTCAAAAGTCTATCTACTCTATCTCCTATCTTGAGACAAAAGTTGTTTTGATATATAGACTTTGATTATACACATTTGGTATTGCGAACCGAGTTTAACTCGCCTATCTATTTATCGAAATATGTGTTGGTAAGCTTTCGCTTTAACCAAGTTCATCTTTACCTACTGACGAAAGTCATGTTATGTTTCAATCACTTTGAAAATTACTCTGACGAAAAATGGTTTGTGAATAAAAACTATATAACGTCCTCTGAGAATGTTTCAATGATTGAAATGAGAGTTTAGATTATATAACCAATGATGGATATAAGCATTGTTATGTATAAGTCCTTATTCCTTGAACCAAAGTTTGCGAACTTTGTTGATCAAGAGAACCGGAACAAGAGTCGTGAACTAAGTCCGCGAACTCAGTCCGATTCGAGTTCATAAACCGATTTGAGTGAGTCAAATCGTTTTTGCTTCGATTGTGTCTTGTGTAGTTACATAATATTTCCTTGCAATTGAACAACTCTCTAACTAGTTCATTTGAGTCATTTGAACTAGTTATGGTGAAGAAAGAATATGGTTGATATGTATGCTCATATGGCTAACCATTTGGTTAACTATTGTTGAACCAACAAATATATATGTTTGGGTACGGTTACACAAACCTAGAAATGTGCATTTCATTTGTGTGTAACAAGCTAAGTTTTTGATCTAACGGTTGAAAGATATTAGCTTAAATCTAATCAGGGTTTCATGTAACGGTGAATATTGAATGCTTTGGTACCAAGCTAACATTGATTGAAAACCCTGATTTGAAAGACTATATAAGGGATAACTCTAGCAACTGGGAAACCTAATCCCCACACCTTACGTGTGATACTAGTTGTGTAAGCTAGATTCGATTCTCCTTTAACCTTTGGTTTCTTCTTCTAAACCAGGTTAACGACCTAAAGAGTTCATTGGGATTGTGAAGCCAGACCGATACTACTTTCTCGTAGTTGTGTAATCTGATCTTGCATATTCTATCGTACGAGTACAATCGTAAGGATTGGCTTGATATTGATATCTCATATAGGCAAGATATAAAAGTAGTCACAAACATATTCGTATCATCGTTTGTGATTCCACAATATCTTCTTTCGCCGCGTCGATTAAGATTATTGTGAGGTGATTCATAATATTAGGTTGTTCTTAGGGAATATAAGTCTGGATTATCAATTGGTTCATGTTCACCTTGATTTATCAAAAGACGGAACAAGACTTGTAGGTATATTTGTGGGAGACGAATTTATCTATCATCATATACTTTTTTGTGTGATACAGATTTTTTTATTAAAGTCTTCGACTTTAGGTCGTAGCAACTCTTAGATGTGGTGAGATCAGCTAAGGGAATCAAGTGCGTAGCATTCTGCTGGGATCAGAGACATAGGAGTAGAACTGTACCTTGGATCAGTGTGAGATTGGTTGGGGTTCAACTATAGTCCAGACCGAAGTTAGTTTGTAGTAGGCTAGTGTCTGTAGCGGCGTAATACAGTGTGTGTTCAATCTGGACTAGGTCCCGGGGTTTTTCTGCATTTGCGGTTTCCTCGTTAACAAAATTCTGGTGTCTGTGTTATTTCTATTCCGCATTATATTTTGTTATATAATTGAAATATCACAGGTTGTGCGTTTTTCAATCAATTAGAATATTCGTCCTTTTGGTTGTTGATTTAAATTGATTAACATTTGGATATTGGTATTTGGTACCATCCAAGTTATCTCTCTAGTATTTGATAAAGACTCGCAGATTTCTATTTGCTTGAGTATATATCAAATCGAGAGATTGAGATATAAACTCTTTGATATACTTTTTATCTAGATTTAGTATGACTGTCTAGTTGATTTTCTATAAAGTATATTAGAGTTTTTCCATACAGATTGCCAAGCAAAATATTGGGTCTGGTTGTTGTACCCCCGCTTTTCAGTGCCCGAAACCACGACAGTTATAGCATTGTACATCATCATTAGGAGATGTCGTAACTTTAGAAAAACTCTTTTTCCTGTCTCTCAAGAGTTTTCTAAATTATCGTGGAGTAACATCCTTAGTATCTGGCGAACCAGATTTATCCTTAGACGATTCAGAATTGTTTGCGGCTTTAAGAGAAATCACCTATTTTCTAGATGCATGTTCATTATCAAATATCTTTAGTTTCCAACAAGAGTATTTCTGGAGAGTGTAGAAATATCCTTTGCTTCTTCAATGGCATGTTTCTTAGACTCATATCTTGATGGTAGAGACCTGAGAATTTTGCACACAATAACTTTCTCCGGAATAGTTCTTCCTAATGAATATGAGGAGTTAACTATTTGAGAAAGTCTTTGGTTAAACTCATCAAAGGTTTCATCATCAGACATGCGAAGGTCTTCCCAGTCAGAAGCTAGATTTTGAAGCCTTGTTTCTTTCTCTGCGGCATTCCCTTCGAATACGGTTTCTAAGATATCTCAAGTATCTTTAGACTTATTACATGTAGTAATGTGGTGGTGAAGATTTGGGGTAATGGCATGGACGATAGAATTTAATCCTTCATAATTTTGCTTTGCAGCAAGAATCTCAAGTTTATCATAATCACCAATATCCTTTGCAACAGTTACACCGTCTACTGTAACTAATGGAGGATCATAGCCATTAACAATACGCACCCATGATTGAAAATCTGGCGCTTGTATAAAAGAACGCATATCAATTTTCCACCATAAATAGTTCGTGCCATAGAAGACTGGTGGTACGTGTATAGAGATAGCCCTTCCGTCCATAGAATCAGATTGCTACAAACACAGACTTATGAGGTCTTAGCGTGTTTTCCTGCTCTGATACCAACTGAAAATGCGGGGGTACAACAACCACACCCAACAAATTTTTTTGGCAATCTGAGAGGACTTACTTTAATATACTTTCAAGATAATCAACTAGACAGTCAGACTCAATCTTGAGAAAAGTATATGAAAGAGTTATATCTCTATTTCTCAATAAAATCTGCAATCAAACAAATAGGAATTTGCGAGCCCGATTGAATGTAAGAAATAACTTGGACGGTATCAAAAACCAATATCCAAGTGTGAATCAATTTAATCAACAACCAAGGTAGCATTCCCAATTGATTGAACTTACGCACAACCTGTGATATTTCAATTATAAAGATAAACAATATAATGCGGAAAAGAAATAACACAGACACCAGAAATTTTGTTAAAGAGGAAACCGCAAATGCAGAAAAATCCCGGAACCTAGTCCAGAATAAACACACACTGATTATAAGTTGTTACACCAATTTCGTACTACTTATTCAGACTAGATATAATACCTGCTTCAGCACTAATAAAACTCCTAGCACAACACCGATTGTCTTTAGGAATTCTTCTCGTAAATATTCTAACAGAACTCAAGGATCTCTTTAGAAGATACAATAACACGATTGATACGATTTGATCTTTTGTTTGCACAAAACACCGATTTGATTTCCCTTTAGATGTAAATCAAGGTTTTGGAAATCTTGTGTTTATTTTGATAAAAACAATTACTAGGTAAAAGTAATATCAAAAACAAACTTATAGATTAGGGATTATTATACTCTTCAATAAAGGAAGAGAAACCTAATGATTCTACAACAAGAACAACTAGAATAAATCTAGAGATATCTTGTTTAAAACTTCTTAAGGTTTTTTACGAGATACCTTAATCGAAGTTTTCTTTCTAGCTTCAAATTTCGACTAACAAGTGTTGGTATACGATCGGAAACTGAAATCTATCAAAACCTACGGTTTATGATCAACAACTCTTGAATGGTTTTTTATCAGAAGAGAAAACCTTATAATAGAGAAGAGGTGAAAAACCCAGATTACAAGTTGTATAATCAATCACGAAGATTAAACCCAACTTGGCTTTATGATCCCCAATACAAAGACTTTTATCTCACTCTTGTTCACGAAGAACAGAAGACATGGAAAACAACCTTATGAGCTTACACCAATTTTCTAAAGGGGATAAAAAACGTGTAGGACTCACGAACCCTTTATTTATAGTGAAAGGTAGCTTGAAAGCTAAGCGAAGATATTTCCTTTTTCAAGACTCTCCTAATTTTGGGAGTCTTTCCTAAGTTACAACTCTTTCCAAAATAATTAATTAGCAAATATTGTATTTATGTGAATAAATCACATTTTAACTTAGGTAGGAATTAAGAGTTACCACAAACACTTTAATATGGTAATCAAATATGTTTGGATTAATAGCCATCTTGTCTAGATAAGGAAACATCACCAATTTGACTAAAAAAGACTTCTAGTCACGTAATTGGGCCCAAGTCCGTGAACCGTTACAAGTAGTCCATGGATTGTTTTCTACTAACGAACTGTAACAATTGCAGCAACACTTATAATTGTTACTTTAATAGATCACTCATAACTTCATCGTTATATCTCGGAATTGAGTGATTCTTGGCTCGTTGAATTCGTAAGATCATTCACTATAACATGAGAACCTTTCCAGGGATAAAGGTTATTGTCACAAAAGTCGTGGCTCAAATAACCTCGAGTATATATACATAAATGTACATTTACCGTCATAGGAATTGTTCCATAGAGTGAGCATTTGTTTGGATATATTAGAAAGGTAGCAGTGAAAAAGACTCAAAATGAAATCAATTACCACATACCTTTGTTGATGAATTACTTGTTGATGTCTTCTTGTAATCTTCAGTCTTCATCCTTAAGAGTAGTTTTTCTTAGACCTAATCTAGTCCGAAACTATCTTTAGTATACTAAATCAAGAATGTATTTTGGCAACTAAAATTGACAACTAACTTGACATACCAATGCTAGTGGGTTCCACCGAGCAATGCTATGACAAGTTGGATCCCCAGCCGATCAAGTTTTGTGCACACCAAAGATTATGAACTCAAATAAGAAATCTTCTTTTTCTTCAAATCTTCTTAGATCTTCAATAAACACCTGTACACAAACAACTTGAATCTCTTGTGATCAATCACACACAGAACGGAGTCTGTTAACAATGGATTATCACAAGACGTCTTTAGATTTACAAACAGTCTAAGGATCCATGTCGACACTTCGATCTAGTTTGGGTGAATCTTATATCAGAAAAGAAGATTCTCAAGTATAAACAAACTAGGTGCATTTGAAGTTCAACAACCGTTAGTCAATCAAATCAATCGAAAACTAATAATAAACTGCAATTATCTAGTTTCCCACCAACGGTACTCGTAGAGCTTCTTAATCCCAAAGAAGTCTTTAAAATGAGCGGTCGTAAGAGATTTCGCCTAATTAGGGTACTTTCATATCCAAATAGACGGCTCCACTAATAACAACACAACTAGGTAGTTTTACTGGCTCTGAGGATTAGTTTGCTTGAAATGCAAACTTCAATATTTATAGACCAAGGAAGTTTGGACACCAAGGAATTTCCAAAACCGAATATTCTCAAAGATATGCAATAAAGCCAAAATCAGTTTTCATAATTCCTAGAAATGCTCTGTCCAAATATTGACCGAAATCTCTGAAGAAAATCTCCAATTAGTAAATGCACATCACCAATTTTTATTTTCTAAAGATATGCATTTAATTGCTGGAAATTAAAAGCATATAAAATTAAAAACCTTAATTAAAATATTATCAATTTGTATCGATCCGGGATTCTCCTTTAGTTATAAGGAATATCTTTGAACAATAATAGATAATAATTACTGCACATGTTTAAAGTATGTCGACATCTTTACTTTGTAAATCCTTTTTCATATTTACAATCTTGGAACCGATTTGCCACACTTCCAAACGAGTTTAGAATTGGTTCATTTGATTTCCAAGAACTATGTGATTGATCAAAAACATTCAATCACCATTTATGGGTTTAATGGTTCTACCAAACACAAGATTTGGTTCTACCTCTGAGTGTCTACTAGGATCGGTCACACTAGTTTCAATAAAATGGCTAACTAAGTACCAGGATCGGTTACCACTTATTTATGGTACTTACTTGTGATCGGTTGCACAAGTTATAGGATCAGTTAAACCAATTACTAAAACTTGTTAACCTACTACAAGGATCGATTACACATCTTGTGATTAGTCCCACCAAGATCTAGGATCGGTTACCCAATGACTAGGAATGGTCACACCAATTACAAATATCGATCGTACCATCTCAGGCGATTAATTAAGATTGGTTTCACTAATAAAAGTCATATTGATACATAAGTCAGGCATTGTGAATAGTTTTACCAAGATACATAAACAAGTTATGAGCGTTTATACTAAACACACATATTGATAATCCAAAGATTTGCAATGAATAACAATACCAATAAGCCTAGTGATTTCCCTTTCGATTCACAAAACAAGTTAATGAATTGTACTTCCTTTAACCTGTATACATTCAATCCATAAATGTCGTTGTTGACATTATAATAACAAAGCTAATACACCCCTAAAGGTGAGATAGGTAGATTTTCAATCCGCACACCTTTGTTATTCCCTTTGTAGTTAAGATAACCACAAGTATCAATATGATATGTTACTCCCCATTAGTCTATGCTTTACCCTTTCGTTAGATATAAAGTTTAAGCACTATTTTCTTTTCCTTAGTGATACCAAATCACTTGTTTACTCCATATATTTCTCCCCCTTTTTGTCAAAAAATGACAAAGGTGCGAGCAAATAAAGGACAAACCGAAAGGATCTTACAAATCCTAAAAGACTTGCAACCTATAAGAGTTAATCACGAGGTTTCCACACACCATTTTATATAACCAATATCAAAACCGAAATTACAGAGTAATTTTATTTTGATACGTTATCAAGGAAACAATTGCTCGGAGCAATTTTCCCTAATAGTATAGAAAATTAAAAATTGACTAAGCACCTTAGTTCTGTTGATAAACCGATTGCACAAATACAATCGCTTGCTTGATAAGACCAAAACAAAGATCAGAATTAACTCTATTTTTCTCATCAAGTTCTAATTATTCGAAAAATAACTTTGACCTTTCACTTTAAACAAGACAACTACTAGGTTATTTAACTAGTATTTCTTGTTAAGGCATTCGGTTAGACTTGAATAACCGAATCCTCCACTTTGATAAGTCTAACTAAGATCAGAATTAACTTAGTTTCTCTTATCCGGAATCAAATTGGACTAAACAATTGATCCCGAAAACCTTTTTGTTAAGCCATAAACAATTCATACAAACCAAATAAATCAACTTGCATAATTATTTATCTTAATCGGAAGCAATTGAAACAAACATAGACATTAAAGCACCGCAATTGCACCGAAATTTCATTAAGCCTAAAGCAAAAGTAAAATATATGCAATACAATCAGACTTTTCTTAAACAGGAAAATGATTAACTAACAAATTCGTTACCTCAAGTTCCGCATCCTCTTCTCCTTTTCTTTGCACCTTTCCGGGGAGGAATATCACTGTGTTGTCATCCTCTTGCAAGACAAAAGAACATAAAAAAAAAACAACCTTTACTAGAGAAAGGTTGAAAATCGGTTTTAACTAATGCGATGCAAAAGTTGAAAACCCGAAAAACATGCTTTTATGCTAAACCAAAAACGATTCAACATACCGTGAATTTTTCATACATGAGTTTCAATCGGAACCCCTTACGATCCTTTGGTAAATCCTACCAACATGGGCTAGAACTCAATCCCGCTAAATCAAAAAGTCATCCAAACCGTATGGGTTCACAACATATGAGATCGAATATTGAGGTTATGAAAACCGAAAACATACATCTCATAAATCAATTTGCAATACACCATAAATAATCAATATAAAACAAAGTATTTCAATTACCTCAATCTTTTAGGAAATTGAATTATGAAACTAACGCAAAAAGAATAAGGTCATTCCGAGTTCGAACGAAGCAGTTATGGACAAAAAAGTTTTACATTCCTTCGTATGGACCAATCACTAGGACCGTTATAGTTCTCACTAGGATCGTTTAAAGTTCTTATAGTTCTCCTTAGGATCGGTTATAGTTCTATATAGTTCTCTATAGGATCGGTTACGACATGAATCCATACACGAAACTGTTTTTCAACATAACTTTTGCATACAGTGTCCGAATTCAGTGATTTTTGGCTAGTTTTAACCGTAAAAACAAGAGTTGCACATATATGATCAGTAGATATCAACATCATAAATTCAAAATTACCGTATCTATAAAAAGATCAAATATACATAGAGAAAGTATAAGTATAGAAGAAAATAAATCTCCCTAAAGATGTTAATTAGTCATATAATAACCGAGAGATCATGTGCTCAGTTTGACATGCCTACTCACCCTTCATAAGATTGAGCACAAAGGTGAGCATGCACAATTCAACACAACTAGGTTGTGTTGAGTTGATCCTTGTATTGTTCGTCACGAGTGACTAAGACAGAATCATCATTCTTGACCTCTTGATTGGTTTGTTTTTTTCTTGTTCCATCTCTTGTTTTTCTTCTTTGACTTGTGATGAAGAGTGTCATTATCACAACGTTCACTAGTACAAGAGATTTCAGACATGATGTTTTTCTTTAATCTTTCAAGAAAACTCTTGTAATTATTGTCACCAGCAATTAACAGCTGAGAGTCATTCTTGTGACTAACTTTTGGTCCTTTCTTGTCTATGGAGGACTTCGGTACCCATTTATAGTTGAGTTTCGCAGGAGAAGCTTTCTCCTTCGTACCATTAGGACGATTTTCCTTTTGAATACTTTACGAAACAACTTTTCTCCAATTTGGAACATCAGATATTGTCTTAGCATTTGCAAAGTCATCCTTTTTTTATAATATGGTATTTTATAAGATGACCTTGTCGAGTGATAAGAAAAATTTTAACTATCATTATAATAATTCTTTTGCCTAAACTTAGGACAATATCGATCTGAGTTCTTTTGGGGAGCAATCTTAGCCAATTCGTTTGATACAAAAGAAAGTGTATCTTTTATCTTACGAATATTTCATCCTCATTCCACATGCCCTTTATTACCACAATAACAACAATGCCTAGTAACATACGAAGTCTGAGTTTTAATGTTACCTTTTTGTGGATCCTCTTGCATTGGAGCTTGACGATTATTCTTCTTCTTCTTTTTCTTCAACTTTGTTGCTTTCTTGACATTAGCAGAAGTGCTCTCTTTGATTTTCGCTGGTTGAACATAATTCTTAGGCTTGACAGGATTTTCTTATTTACAAGAAATATGAGCATTTTTGACATCAGTGGAAGCTTCTGGTTGAGAAGAATTTGAAGCTTTGACAAATTTTACCTCTTTGCTAATATTTGAAGCATCTATTCCATTATAGCCCAGTCCTCGTGTATCACGATGATTCCTACTTGCTTCGAACATTGAGGTTAAATTGTTTGTGCTATCATTGAACTTTTTCAAGTACAAATTTTCTTCTTCCAACGTCATGATTTTGTCAAGAGCACTAGCTAGATCAGCTTCAAGGCGTTTTTCTCATGAGAGATATTCACCTTCCTTCTCTTCAAAACTCTTTTGTTGAGAGTTAATCCTTGCATCTGATTCAGCAAGTTTCTCTTCCCACAAGTGAATTTTTTCAAGAGCAGCATCACGCTCCCTTTTTAACATTTCTGTTTGAGAGAGACTAGCATTTTCTTTTTCTGCAACACCCTGTATTTGTTGAGAAGCATCTTCCTTAAACTTTTTGTGATTTTGACACATCCTTTCACATTCAATAGTTAATGCTTTAAAATCATCCCGATTTTTCTCAAGGGTGATATTAATTAGATATCCCTAGTTTTAACACCTTACAAATATATCCTTATACAACAATAAAATACATCCCTACATTTTAATAATCTTATCCATTTAAAATTAGATTACCTTAATACCCTTACCCATATAATATTTTTCTTTATTTCAAAAAACGAACAAATATCTTCCTTTTCCTCTTCACCCGCACCACCATCACCACCACCACACGTCCATCACCACCTACCAACCGCCACCACCACTCCACCATCATTGCATCACCATCACTGACACAACCACCACCAGTCCGCCATCGCCACCGCCGCCACCATCATTGCACCACCACTGATGCCAACACCAACACTAGTACTTCACCGCCGCCACCACCACCACCACTAATCCACCGCCACCACCACCGACACCGCCATCAATCTTCCACCGCCACCACCCACCTCCGCCACCGCCACCACCACCACCACTTCCTCCACCACCGCCACCACCACCACTGGTTTAGATATTTTTGTATCAACAACAGTAGTTGATCCAAATAGAAATAGAATCAGCAGTAGAAGTTGATCCAATTTTCGGGATCAACAATAGTAGTTGATCCAAAATAAAAAGGATCAACATTAGAAGTTGATCCAATTTAGGGGATCAACAACTATAGTTGATCCCTAAACTGGATCAACAGTAGAAGTTGATCCAAGTAAATGGAGTCGCAAACCAATATTGCCACAAAAAATTGACATACGAATGAGTGAACTTGGCGTGAGTCGAACACGCATCATCTGACATGGAGTCAGTCATGCTACCATTGCACCACAAGTTCAACATTTGAATAATTTACATCTATAAAATCCAAGCATTAAACTACAAGCATAATTATACTAATCCAAGGAAATACGGTCGACAATAGGAGTTGATCCCATAAAAAATGGTGGCAACAAGTTGATCCCATAAATGGGATCAACAAAAATAGTTGATCCATAAAAAATGGGATTAAAAACCGTAGTTTATCCCATAAAAATGGCGTCAACAACAGGAGTTGATCCATAAATGGGATCAACAACAGGAGTTGATCCCATAAAAAATGAAATCCTGAGATCTTTTTTCATAATTAAGATGGTTGCTCAATTCAAAAGTCAACTGAATAACCATATGCATGAACCAATTTTAAAATATATAAACTCACCCCATGGGAACTCCTTGTTTTGAACGATCATGCAAAGATATGCCTGCAGTAAACAAGGAGTCTGATTTCATGACTGGCAGATAAATCCAACACCACCAGTATGTATTTAACCAACCGGCCACACCCATCTACTCATGGCTTAAATCAATAAAACCAACAAGCAATTAATGACTTATATATGGGGAGAAGGGTATCACAAAATAGATTCCAGTTTTCTGATACCTCATTTTCTTATATATTAAGGAATGAGAGGCATATAACATCATAATAATACATTGGAACATGCTTCCCCATATGGCTTCTGCAGACTAGGCTTCCATACATTTACTCCATGTAAACTAAAATTGTTTTAGGATCCTAAGCAGTAAGACAAAATAGTTATATATATGGTACAAGTACGTAGGCTTAACAAGCAATGTCATACAATTGTACATATAAATCTCTTGTTTCATGAGGGTACATTACTTTAATAGGGACAACTATATTCTTCTTCCACCACCACTCCTACCACATCCCCCACCCCCCACAGACTCCAACTTCTTTTGTAACCACCCATTAGTATTACATGCACATATCGTTTTAACAACTTTAGTATAGATATGTACAAAATCATTAATAAGCAGAAAACCAAATCAAAACAATACCATCCGCAGTAATTGTTTTTTGGAACAATTCTCATTTTCCTTCAAACATTTTCCTTACAAAAAAAACTCACCTAAATATGACGCTCCATTAACAAGAATTATAACCAAATGAACAACCAAATTAAAAAACAAAAACAAAAATTACAAACACATCTCGTACATTCATCCATATATTAATATATAAATTACTCAAACACACTAACAATCATGCAACAACACCCACAAGTTCAAATATGTTGTTAGAATTTCTAATTGAGTTGCAAATCAAGAGTTAAATAATTCATCTAAGAACCCTAGAAAAAATCTGGTTAATTTCTTTTCTAAATTTTTATCTCAGAAGTGAGATTGAGACAAGATAGTTATAGATCTATGTTTTAATCATAAATCAAGTTAGGAAAATCATATGGAATCGACGAAATTAGGTTTATGAAGCCTTACAAATATTTTCTGGAATCAATTTTGAAACCAGAATATTGCTAATCACTATATGATAGTGGTGGTGGACGTGATGGAGATGGTGGTGTTGGTTCTGGTGGAGACGATCGAGATGGTAGTGGTAGTGTGAGCGACAGAGATGGTGGTGGTGAGAGCGATTAAAATTTCCCGAGTTCGGAGAAGAAAAACGAAGGAAAGTTAGAGATAAGGTCAAATAAGAAATTATATAAATCATGTTTTTGTTAAAATTTTCGATTTTGCCATTAAAGGCATTTCTAAAGGTTTTCAAGGATATTTTTGAAGGCCAATAAAAATGAAGGATAATTATTCAATTTCCACTTTTCTAAATTATCTTTTTGTAAGTAAGCAATTGCTCACAAATAGATTCTGAGGGTGGTTCAATAACCTCTTGTGATACATTAACTGAGTCTTTCTTTAGTTTTCTCTCTCGCTTAACTCTACTTTAAATCATGTCTTATAGGTTGGATCGCACCAAACATAGATTGTTAGATATTTTCGTGTTTGCCTGCTTTGATACCAATCGAAAATATGAGGGTTCCTAAATATACCTCAATCTAAAACTTTTCCACCTATAAGTCCTTTCTCCGAAAGTGATTGTCTATGGACTGAGTCGAGATAATACAACGAATCGGTTCACACTTCGTGTGATCGTCTATGAATACGAGATCGAGACAATACAACAACAAAGTATGATTACTTGTGTTTATGGGTAAAAACTGTTTCTGTTGGTTTTGGTAAATTGGGGTGTGTGGATGAGAAACAAATCTAAACCTAAAACAAATGCACTGTACGGGAGCACTTTAGATTCGAGAGATCAATCTGTACAGTCCTGGCTTAAACCAAGAAATGGCCGTTCCAGTCTTGCTTCGGTCACAAAGTGAAGGAGAAGGGTTGGTCTTAGGGAGGGAAGCGAAGAAGGTGTTGAGACGAATGGTTAATTCTAAAGGTGTGGCTATTTTATGACTTGTATCAGAATTTGGAACTGGCTGGCAGAATGTAAGCTATCAGTTCTTTGGTATTTTTCTGGATACTGTGTTGTTATTCTAACCAAAACGTGTTTCTGGTTGAAATAGGTAAAACTTATTTATACAAGTCATATTGAACGCACCCTGATCTCGTAGAAAGTGGGAATGATAGAGTGATGGGGAAGTGGGGTCATGTGTAAATGCCAGAAACCACGTTCCCACTATGAAGGAAACAGGTTAGTTTAGACCCACTACTTCTTGCCGCCACTAACTTCCCTGCTTTCTGACACTTTCTTATAATGGGCGTGTTGCACGCCTCACGCTGTAAACCGCCAGACCAATACCCTGATGAGCATCCCCCCAGTTTGTAACGTGTTTGACGTCTCAAGTGTTTTCGTGGAAAACGTGTAGCAGATTGCTATGTGTGTAAAGTCAAAGTTAGGAGACTTTCCGCAGGAAAATAGCATGTGATGATATGAGGCTTGTCTTAGCTGGTCGCCTAAGACTTTCCATAGGCCTGTCAATTCTGTGGCGAATTTAGACGGTTGAGATTGTAACTCATGAGAAAGGGTGGCCATTGATTATGGCCACACTCTGTTGGCGCCTGATAATAGCACAATGGCGCCATTGGAACATGCCAATGGCGTAGTGGCATATTTAGCGCATGTCGGTGGCACAATGGCATGGTTGGCATAGTTAGCGCATGCCGGTGGCACGGTGGTGGAAGTAGCGCCTGGCGTAGCCATGGCCGCTAGATTTTGTCACATTGGTGTTAGACCCAAATATGGCTTGGCAACATTAGTTCCAGTTACCACATCAATCCCAATGCTCTGGGTAGCATTAATTGGCTTGGTTGGCGTAACAACTTTACCTATATTAGGGTTTGGCGTGCCGAAACCCTAATCAGTGCGTGTGGCATATGGCCATGACACGGTGATGTTTTTGTGCAAACGGTGCCATAGCCATGCCAAAGGAACTATAGCAAGGCCATAATGTGGAAACGGCCACAGGAGCAAGGGTTGCTATGAGTGGGTATGGTATGGCGCCATTCTTAGGGTTTCCTGGGTCCCGCATGGCTCATGGCAGGTTGTGGGGCCCGAAGTGGTGTAATTTGGGCCACGACTGGAAATTAGGGTTTCGATTAATGCCACTAAAGCAAGGTCGTGTTTCTTATTAGGATAGCCTAATTGAAGTCTGTTATGGAGGAAAAGTGGCACATTTGGCATGTTTGGTATGCACGTTTAGTGCATTATTGCGGCATGGCATGTTTGGTATGCAAGTTTAGTGCATTATTGCGGCATGGCATGTTTGGCATGCCATTAGCATGCGGAGCGGGATGGCACGTTTGGCATGCCATTGGCATGTTGGCGCGGTTTTGGAAAGATAATTTGGCATTGTGACCATCTGGCATAATTTTGCCTCTTTTAATACTGTGGCAGGTTTAGAGCGACCTGATTGGTCGATAAAAAGATGGGTCGTCCAAGCATGGGCGTGGCCACACTTCCAGTGCGCGTAGCAGATTTAAGGCGACATGATTGGTCGATGGGAAATAGGGGCCGATAAGTATGGGCCCAGCCACAACTCATGTGTGTGTGGCGGGTTTAAGGCGACCTGATTGGTCGACGGGAAACAGGGGCCAGTCAGGAAATATGGGGTGTGGCCACTTGCAAGTGGCGCCGGCTGGCCTACGGCATGGACACACCTCCCTTTGTTTCTGCTCCTATCTCGCGGCTCTTTTTATTCCCTGTTTTTTGATTTTGGGTAGGATTTTGCACCTACTAATCCATGGAGGATAAATTGCCTAGTTCGCCTAATCTTAATTTCGACCGGCGGGGTCTAATATACTGCGCAGGGCGCAAAACCCTAATTTTTACAAATTAGTCAGAGTAATATCTGAATCTTGTGTATTATCACAAAAATTGATTGAATTCTATGTGTTGACACAGAGTTCTTTAAGTTTATTGCCAAAGAGCAGTATGCTTTCCGATTGAGTACTTTTATGCAAGGACCTTAACCTTGATACTTGGAAATTCTTGATACTCTGCTGCGATGAACACAAATTGTCATGCCATATCAATATTAAAGGTTCAGCCGGGGAACATAGCATAGGAAAAATACTCGGCAGGCTCTGGCATTAGTGAGTAATGCAGCTAGGTTATACACTCATTAGGCTCTATACTAGTGAACAATTCATCTAGGAGCTTGAGTTTCAATATAATATGAAGAGAGACATATGCACTCATCATATTTTAATATATTCTCCAAATTCCCTGCGGAATATAGACATATTAACATTAAGTCCCCTTCTTAGCACGTAACAATGACATTGTTACGGGGTACGCATGAGATGGTGACAGACGGGAGTAAAATCGAAAAGGCGAGACATGCGGAGGTTATCAGGAAAAGTTTGATAGACCTTCGGTAATAGGCATGAGTGGCCGGTGATCTTTGTACTGGCGTGCTGCTAGCTTGGCCACGGAGCGTTGCAGGTTGAGCAGATGGCTTGGCCACGAAGCGTTGAGTGACTGGCTTGGCTACGGAGCGTTGCAGGTTGGGCGGCTGGCTTGGCTACGGAGCGTTGCAGGTTGAGCGGCTGGCCTGGCCCCGAAGTATTAGAGGTTGAGCGACTGGTGTTCCTCGTGCTAGCGCGCTGTTGGTTCGTTCATGGAGGTTGGTTCCATGGAGCGTTGGCGCTGCGGGCCCAACTTCCTTCTTCCGTTCATGGTCCAAAAGAAAAACCCTCCTCTACTCGAATTCCAAAAGCACTATGCATATAAAAGGGTGTGTTAACTTCCTCCCCTTTTATTATTCGCTCGTCTGCTTCTTGTATTCGTTTGTAGCAGCTCAACCATAGGTGTGCCAGTCGTTAGCGGCAAGGTAAGTTCATCTTGTCTTCGTATTTTAGCTGCCAGTGTGATATCCGTGAGTAGTTGATCAAACTTGGACATTTAGCTCGGTGTGAATGACGTTCTTTGTCAGCAGCAGCAGAAATGGCAACAAAGCAATCTCCAATAGTTATAATCAGTAGCAAGGCGACCCAGGGAACTCAAGGTAGGTACTCTTTTCTATTTTGCGCATGAAGCCCCCCAACAGTACCATCGATCTTCTTCATAATGCGTAATAAGGCTCTTGTTAGAGCATTGCTCAGTTGAAACACCAAGCGTTGGTATGTCAAGTTTGGTTGTCATATTTTAGTGAATCAAAACTTATGTTAAGAGTCGCTTGATTATGTACTAGAGTCAACTTCGTATATGTTAGCTTGAAAGTATTAGGATATGAGACATTACAAGTATTACGAAGTCTTGAAGATGTGAAGAATCAAGGATCTACAACGACAACAATCATCCTTCCACTTGAGGTTAGTGATATTTTACTTGACCTGTTTCATTCCCTAATGTATCTTTCAAGTCGTTCATATTGAAAAACACAACTGCGAAGCATATTTGAACTCTAGATAGACATGGTATTAAGGAATACAATACGAGGTTTATTGCTTAACCATTAAACTTTGTAGATAAGATATCGCCATAATCATTTGAATGCTATTGTGATTATGTATGGGTATGAGGTGAGGATTTCATCTTAGGGAATGATGTTTACATGTGTTCTAAGGAAGTAAGTTCATAAACTTGTTTGTGGACCGAAATGTAAATTGCAAGGTGTTATTGGTTTTGTTATTCATTGCATATATTATGAACAACCAATATGTGTGATAGAGTATAACCGCTCACAACTTGTTGTGTTCTTGGTAGAACTATTCACAAAGGCCTAACTTATGTATTGGTATAACTTTTATTAGTAAAACCGATCTTAAGTAATCACCTGTGGTATGATCGGATTTTGTATGTTTGAAAAATTAAAAGGAAAGGGGAACCGATCCTTGTAAGGGGTGCAGTACATCAAAGGGAACCGATCCTTGTACGGGGTGCAGCAACGTTTATAGCAAAAAGGGGAACCGATCCTATGGACATGTGCAACACGTTTTTAGGAAAAGGGAACCGATCTTATGGACATGTGCAACACATATAAGTTAGATACCATATATATGTGGGGAACCGATCCTAATACCTAGTCAACCAAATTTTTGGAAAGCTAGTGTGACTATGCACAGTACTCACATGAAGGTAGAACCGAAACTTGTTTTGGTAGAACCGTAAACCCATGATTGTGATTGAATGTTGGTTTGATCAATCACATAGTTCTGAAAGTCATATGAACCAATTTTAAACTTGTTTGGAAGTGTGGCAAATCGTTTTCAAAGTTGTAAGTGTGAAAGAGAACTTACAAAGTTAAGATGTCGACAAACTTTGAACACGTGCTGTGAATGTTTATTTATTTAATTGTTCAAAGATATTCCTTAACGGCTAAGGGAAGAGAATCCCAGGATCGAAACATAAGTAAGTTAAGAATCTTTTAATTAAGTTTATTAATTTCATTTTGTAGGGAAATTAGTAATGTGCATTTACTAATAAGATTTTCCGAGAGATTTCAATCGTTATTTTTGGACAGAGCATTTCCAGGAATTATGAAAACCGAATCTGTGCTTTTATGAATATCTTGAGAATATTTTCGGTTTTGGAAATTCCTTGGTGTCCAAACTTCCTTGTCTATAAATACTTGAAGTTTTCCTTTCTAGCAAACTAATCCTTCGTAACAACAATTTTACTCTTTTGTTGTTGTTACTGGTGTAGCCGCCTATTTGGAGAGGAGAGTAACCTAATTATGCGAAATCTCTTACGACCGCTCAGTTTAAAGTCTTATTTGGGATTGAGAAGCTCTAGCGTGTACCGTTGGTGGGAAACTAGATAATTACGGTTTATCTTTTATTTTTTATTGATTTGATTGACTAACGGTGGTTGAAATCTGATTGCACCTAGTTTGTTTATTCTTGAGAATCTTCTCTTCTGATATAAGATTCACTCAAACAAGTTCAGTGTTTCGACAGGTATCTTTAGACTGTTGTTAGTTCTAAAGACGATCTTGTGATAATCCATTGTTAACAGACTCCGTTCTGTGCGTGATTGATCACAAGAGATTCAAGTGATTGTGTGCAGGTTTTTATTGTAGATTTAAGAATATTTGAAGACAAATAAGATATTGAAGATCTGACTTGGGTTTTATAATCTTTGGTGTGCACAATACTTATTTGGGTAAAATAGGATCCAATTAATAATCGGTTTATCCTTGTGGTAGATTGGATTGATTAATTGAGTAGATCGGCATTAGGGCTGCACAAGACCCGCCCACCAAACCCAAACCCGCCCATACCCACTAAACCCGTGGGTTTTTAGTCCATACCCGCCCGTTGTGGGTGCGGGGTTGGTTATGAAAAAAAAAACCCGCTGTCTGTGGGTGCGAGGTTGGTTTAAGCTACTACCCGCCCATAAAACCCGCAGATTATATACCATTAGATTAAATTAATCCTAGCCATCCATTATGAAACCCTAATACTAGTAGATAGGATAACTGATAACCCTCATTCACTTTCTACACTCTTGTCTATGTTCGGCCTCTCCTCTTCTTCCTCCTCAGTTCTTCTTCTTCACCTACAAACGACAATTACCAGAAATCTTCACCAGAAATCAACAACCACAACTTCGAATCTTCACCAGAAGTCGACAACAATCAAAAAATCAACAAATTCAACACTTAATCTTCATCTGTGAACTTAAGTAAAACATGTGTGTGTGTGTGAATGAGTATTGAATTATAAAGCGGGTTTAAACCCATACCCGCCCAACCCGCAGCGGGCGGGTAACAAAACCCGCCCGCTGTTTGTGGGTGCGGGGTTGGTTTTGAAAAAAAAACCCTGCAATCTATGGGTGCGAGGTTGGTTTGATCTTATACCCGCCCATACCCGTCCATGTGCATCCCTAATCGGCATCAACACGATTCTTCGGATTAAAGGTGTTGTTGGCTTAATCTTAATCGATTACCTTTGGGTGATTGAATATAAGATAGATCTAAGGACCTGACGAAGGAGTTTATGTTGATATAAACGGTAGATCCTTTGTCCGACTCATATCACTTGGTTGAATAGAGTTGATACCAAACAGATTTGTTGTTCCTTTACCGTTTGGAATACGAACCAAAGGAATTGTTCCAAGTACGTGACTTATTTATAAGTTGGAGGCGTGGGAATACAGAAGGAACTAGGTGAACTATAGGATTAGTTATTTGGTCTCAACTATATGAAGTTAATGTAATTTTGTGTAGGGGCTTAATCCTGATAGTATTCAATTCTGGACTAGGTCCCGCGGTTTTTCTGCATTTGTGGTTTCCTCTTTAACAAAATCTTGTTGTTTCATTTACTTTTATATTCCGCATTATAATTGTTTTATTATAATTAAAGTAAATTACACAAGCGTTAATTCCTATTTACTTGATAAGCAATCCTATTTTTTTGGTTAAGTCCGAACCTTTGTATCAAGTAAACATACTTCGTTGTTGTATTGTCTCGATATCGTATCCATAGACGATCACACGAAGTGTGAACCGATTATTTGTATTGTCTCGACTCATTCCATAGACAATCACTTTTGAAGAAAGAACTTATAGGTAGGAAAAGTTTTAGTTTGAACTATATTTGGGTACCCTCGCCTTTTCAGCTCTGTCTCTAGAAGAATGAGTATCTAACCTCTCCAGTGGATTTCAAAATTTACCAAACTCCATTGCACTCCTGGGATGGATGAATGAAATATATGTTCGGCAATGATCATGTCAGGGATAATCTTGGAGAGTGTAGCTGCGTTGTTGATCCGTCATTGACTATAAGTTATTTGGTGTTTGGAATGCTGAAACCGTGTCTAGAAGGCTTATTCTTTCCTTTCTGATTGCGATGATGATATGCCGTGGATGCTTGTATGGTCAAAATCTTCTGGGGTCGTTGGGTGAAGTAGACGAGCTGAGAGGCGTTCCGTTGCCAACGTGATGCTATCATGTCTTCAAGAACAACATTCCAAGCCACATCCTTTGAACCATCTTCTGAATCTTGGGCTATTGTATCGAATGGTATGCGATGAGCAGTCCCCAGTTACACTTATGTCTGGTCAAAGATCCGATTGCGTGGCCAGATATGTGAATATCTCTGCGGCGTGCTTTTGGAGTCTTTGATGCACGTGTATGGCTTCATGTTGAGAAATTCCTGCAGCTCGTAAAGCTTCGACATTGACGATTTTGACATCAAAAATAACCTGGTTGAGGGAAGTGAAGGCATCCCATGCTGGTAGTCCCCATGTGTAATTATCCTGAGCCTATTTTCTCGTGGAAGATGTGATTCTACTGCATTCACTGGTAAAGTGGTGACTGCGTTTAAACCCTGAAAGAGGCTTCAGTACCCAAGTGTATCCTACTTTGATTGTATCACCTTGAATCCACGCCTCTGGGATTTGATACAAGCTTATTGTACTCTCCTGGATGTGATGCTGGGATGCTTGCAACATCACATGGATAAAATATTCTGGATAACGAAGAGGTAGAAGTGGGAGAGTTATGTTGTTAATCGTGGCTCCCATGTTTTCTTAAAGAAAAATGTTTTAGTCGCATCTCTGGAGTTATCTCATGAATCTTTGATTGTTGTCGGAGATGGACTGCGATGAGAAGTCCCCAGTCGTACTTCTCTTTAATTACTGAAGTTGCTTTCTCTGGGTAGGCTTGGGATCCGTCGCGTCTTATAAAGTGTTGCAGGCGCCTTCCAGAAAGAGAGGTGATGATATCCTTATGCTAAACCTTTCAAGAGTAGATGACCTTGTCGTGGCTATGACTTTTGGTTGACCGTGTATTCTGATCTTTGACAGTGAAGGGATTCCGTGTAGACTCTCAGTCCCCAAGTGTGTTTTACATGTTTCTATCTTGTATGGTCGGTGGGTTGACCATGATAAATATAACACCATCTTGCATCCATACTGGTGGCTATATTACTTCTTCCATGTGAAACTAAAATATGGAGAAGTATGGATGACCTTTGTAGTGGTTGTTGCTATGGTGAAGCTCTGGATGGTATCAAAAAACGAGCAGCAACGGTTCTTGGCAGCAGCTTGGCCGGCTGTGATCACGATCCTTGACAGGGAGGAGTGTGGCGGCTACGGCACGATCCTTGGCAGGAAGAAGTGGCGTCTACAAGCACGAACCTTAGCAGGAAATTCATTACCTCAAGTTTCGCATCCTCTTCTCCTTTTCTTTGCATCTTTCCGGGGAGGAATATCACTGTGTTGTCATCCTATTTCAAGACAAAAGAACAACAACAAAAACCAACCTTTACCATAGAAAGGTTGAAAATTAGTTTTAACTAATGCGATGCAAAAGTTGAAAACCCGAAACACATACTTTTATGCTACACCAAAAACGATTCAACATAATGTGACTTTTTCACACATGAGTTTCAATCAGAACCCCTTATGATCCTTTGATAAATCCTACCAACATGGGCTATAACTCAATCCCGCTAAATCAAAAAGTCACCCAAACCATAAGGGTTCACAACATATGAGATCGAATATTGAGGTTATGAAAACCGAAAACATAATCTCATAAATCAATTAGCAATACACCGTAAATAATCGACATAAAATAAAGTATTTAAATTACCTCAATCTTTTAGGAAATTTAACTATGAAACCAACGCAAAAAGAATGAGGTCATTCCGAGTTCGAACAAAGAAGTTATGGGCAAAACAGTTTTACATTCCTTCATATGGACCAATCACTAGGACCGTTATAGTTCTCACTAGGATCGGTTAAAGTTATTATAGTTCTCCCTAAGATCAAAATTAAGTCCCATGCTTAGCACGTAACAGTGACATTGTTATGGGGTAATCATGAGATGGTGACAGACGGGAGTAAAATTGAAAAGGCAAGACATGCAGAGGTTACCAGGAAAAGTTTGATTGACCTTCGGTAATAGGCATGAGTGGCCCGTGATCTTTATACTGGCGTGCTGCTAGCTTGGCCACAGAGTATTGCAGGTTGAGCAGATGGCTTGGACACGGAGCATTGCAGGTTGAGCGGTTGGCTTGGCTACGGAGCATTGCAGGTTGAGCGTCTAGCATGGCCCCAAAGTATTGGAGGTTGAGTGATTGGTCTTCCTTGTACTCGCGCGCTGTTGGTTCGGTCATGGAGGTTAGTGCCATGGAGCGTTGGCGCTGCGGGCCCAGATGCCTTCTTCCGTACATGGTCCAAAAGAAAAACCCTCCTCTACTCGAATTCCAAAAGCACTCTGCATATAAAAGGGTGTGTTAACTTCCTCTCCTTTTATTATTCGCTCGTATGCTTTTTGTGTTCGTTTGCAGCAGCTCGACCATAGGCATGCCAATCGTTAGCGGCAAGGTAAGTTCATCTTGTCTTCATATTTTAGCTGCGAGTGTGATATCCGTGAGTAGTTGATCAAACTTGGGCATTTAGCTCGGTGTGAATGACGTTCTTTGTCAGCAACGACAGAAATGGTAACAAAGCAATCTCCAATAGTTATAATCAACAGCAAGGCGACCAAGGGAAATCAAGGTAAGTACTATTTTCTCTTTTGCGCATGCAGCCACCCAACAGTACCATCGATCTTCTCCATAATGTGTAATAAGGCTCTGTCTCCAGAAGAATGAGTATCTAACCTCTCTAGTGGGTTTCAAAATTTACCAAACTCCATTGCACTCATGGGATGGATGGATGAAATATATGTTCGACAATGATCATGTCAGGGATAATCTTGGAGAGTGTAGCTACGTTGTTGATCCGTCCTTGACTATAAGTTATTTGGCGTCTGGACTGCTGAGCCGGTGTCTAGAAGGCTTATTCTTTCCTTTATGATTGCGATGATGATATGCTGTGGATGCTTGTATGGTCGAAATCTTCCAGAGTCATTGGGTGAAGTAGACGAGCTGAGAGGCGTTCCGTTGCCAACGTGTTGCTATCAAGTCTTCAAGAACTTCATTCCAAGCGACATCCTTTAAACCATCTTCTGAATCTTGGACTATTGTATCGAATGGGATACGATGAGCAGTCCCCAGTTATACTTATTTCTGGTCATAGATCTGATGGCGTGGCCGGATATGTGAATATCTCTGCGGCGTGATTTTGGAGTCTTTGATGCACGTGTATGGCTTCATGTTCAGAAATTCCTGTAGCTCGTAAATCTTCGACATTGACGATGTTGACATCAGAAATAACCTAGTTGAGGGAAGTGAAGGCATCCCATGCAGGTAATCCCCATGTGTAATTATCCTGGGCCTAGTTTCTCATGGAAGATGTGCTTCTACTGCATTCCCTGGTAAGGTGGTGACTTCGTTTAATACCTGAAGGAGGCTTCAGTACCCATGTGTAGCCTACTTTGATTGTATCACCTTGAATCCACACCTCTGGGATTTGATACAAGATTATTGTACTCTCCTGGATGCGATGCTGGAATGCTTGGAACATCACATGGAAAAAATATTCTGTATAACGAAGAGGTAGAAGTGAGAGAGTTATGTTGTTAATCGTGGCTCCCCTGTTTCTTCAAGAAAAATGTTTCAGCCGCATCTCTGGAGTTATCTCATGAATCTTTGATTGTTGTCGGGGATGGACTGCGATGAGCAGTCCCCAGTCGTACTTCTCTTTAATTATGAATTTGCTTTCTCTGGGTAGGCTTGGGATCCATCGCGGCCTCATAAAGTGTTGCAAGCGCCTTTTAGATAGAGAGGTGATGATATCCTTATGCTACACCTTTGAAGAGTAGATGACCTTGTCGTGGCTATGACTTTTGGTTGACCGTGTCTTCTGATCTTTAACAGTGAAGGGATTCCGTGTAGACTCTCAGTCCCCAAGTGTGGTTTACATGTTTCTATCTTGTATGGTCAGTGGGTTGACCATGATAAATATATCACCATATTGCATCCGTACTGGTGGCTCTATTACTTCTTCCATGTGAAACTAAAATATGGAGAAATACGGATTACCTTTGTAGTGGTTGTTGCTATGGTGAATCTCTGGCTGGTATCAACAAACGAGCAACAACGGTTCTTAGAAGCAGCTTGGCTGGATGTGATCACGATCCTTGACAGGGAGAAATGTGGCGGCTACGGCACGATCCTTGGCAGGAAGAAGTGGCGACTACAAGCACGAACTTTAGCAGGAAAGAGGGGTTGAAGTGGCTTTGACTCCTGGAGAGGATGTTGAAGTGGCTCCTGGAGGAACGTTGAAATAGAGCGGCTGCTGGAGCGAACGTTGAAGCGGAGCAGCTTCTGGAGAGAACGTTGAAGAGGATCGGCTGCTGGAGCAAACGTTTAAGCGGCTCCTAGAGGGAAATCCAGTGAGGGCTCCATTAACCCTTGACTTCGAAAAACGAGTTGATACGATATGGCAGATGGGAAGACGACACACAATAGTATTGGTCAAAAAGTCGTGTTTTCTCATCATATGCTTCTTCTGTTTGATTTTCCATTGCAACTCTCAGAGTTTTGACGGTTACAATGTTGAAGTCGGAGGCGGCATCAATCGGTGTGCTGTAAAACTCGACATCCTTGAATTGAGCAGTGGTTAGGAGTCCCCAGTTCCATCTATCAGTCGTGCTTTCCAGGAGAGCTTGGGATTTGACAACGACTTCCCTGGTAATTCCAAAAAAAACGAGAGATGTGTTCACGAGCGTTACCGGTACCGTCATAAATGGAAAATTGAGGAGAAGAGTATCCCCTCGGGAGAGGAACTCTTTGCACATCAGAAGGATAAGGAGGTTGATGCTGGTGCATGTCCGTCGGGTTCTCTTTGCCTCGATTTTGGAGAAGTCGTTCCAGATCCTCACGTGTGATGAAATTGGATTGATGATTCCTTTCCAATGGGCGTTCAGGAGAAACACGAGCCTCTTCATCTATAAAGGTGCATCCTGCTGAATTGCTCGCGCCGGGCATGTTAAAAGTACTCCTTGGTCCCTCCTGGTGTTGGCGTGAGTCTTGCGGTGGCCGCTCCATTAGTTTCTTGAGAAAAGTAAGTACCTCTTTCCGAGTTGTAGCCATGTCTGCCTGAGCCTTAACAAGAACTTCCTGTCTTTCCATCAAATGAGCAATGATAATAGAGGGTTGGCCTCCTCTGGTTCCTCCAGTCTCTCGTCCCGATGGTGGAGCGGCGGAGGCTCTGGTGACAACTGGGGGCGTCACGCTTGAAGAAATATTGGGGGTGGCGGCAACGGCTCTGGGTCTGGTGATCGGAGGTGTAACGCCTGAGGGAAAGTTTCATGCGCCGCTGGTGTTGATCAAGCTGACAGGTGCTACATTGATGTCACTGGAAGGAACGTTGATACCGAGGGCGTTTTCAGCGCTAGTGGCCTCAGGGTTTGTTGCTGATCCGGACCTGAGCTCTACCATCTTGAAATTGGGATTGAAAAATGAAACTGAAAATGAAATTGAAAATTGGAAATTGATATTGCAACCGAGAGATTAATCTCCCACTGTGGTCGCCAATTGTTTATGGGTAAAAACTGTTTCTGCTGGTTTTGGTAAATTTGGGTGTGTGGATGAGAAACAAATCTAACCCTAAAACAAATGCACTGCACGGGAGTACTTTAGATTCGAGATATCAATATGAAAAGAGATGTTGTAGAAACAGTTAATATGTATAAACCTATAACTAGAGGTACCACGAAAAGAGATATTGTAGAAGCAGTTCATGTGTATCTGTGCGAAGGAATTGCTTCTTCAAGAAAAAGGAAGGCGAAAAACACGACTAATGATCCAGGATCTTCTTCTAACTTCCTATTGTCTGTTTTTCATTCTGATAATAATTTTAGGGCTATGGTGGAGGATTTCATCGGGAAAAGAAATGATTTAAAATCTCGAATCATTTCTTCTATAAGAGATATCTCTCACTATGAACAAATTTTATCTATAACAAATAACACTCTGCGTGAAATTAAAAGAGAACTTAGTGAATTAACTGATATTTATGAAGATAGGAATTGAATGATCCCATTATCGATAACTTTTTCAATAATGAGAAGGTATTCTCCGTAGATGCCATGAAAAATCTCTACAGTATCTAGTAAATCTTCTTTGTTATGTTTTTATAAGAATAACTAGGGTTTGGAATAGCCATTATTGTGAGTACACATAGCTATGTCCAACGATTTTTTATCTTCATGTTTTTAGATTTATTTATTTAAATTCTAAGTTTTTTGGAAGATGATTCTTGCAATTTTAATCTTTATGATTTTATATATTGCAAATGTTATGGGATATGTTGTTTACATCCGTGAACCCGTGACTGTCCCATACTTGTTCAAAAGTTATCTGTATTATGTCAATATGAATGTTTGATGGAATATAGAATGAACTTTTGGCATTACAAAAGTTAAAAGCCTTTTATGCCATATTTTGATGGAAGAAAGGATAAAACTTTTATTTACAAGGATGAAGCCTATTGTATGCCATTGTGCAAATAGTGATAGAAAATAGGATGAATCCTTGTCTATTCCGCAGTATTGGTCGATCTCCTATCCATATTTTTGTGCATATACTATGTTGTTCCATAAGGTTTCTTATGTTGAGCACAACCGACTGAGTTTATCATTCTCTTATGATTAACTAAGTTGTTGTTCTGTAAGGTTCCCTATGTCGAGCATAACCAACTAAATTAGTCTTTCTCTTTTGGTTATTTTAGTTGTTGCTCCGTACGTTCTCTTATGTCGAGCATGACAATTGAATTGATCACTTTGTGGTTAATTTGGTTGTGTATTTCAATTAAATTAATCATGGGATCTCTTGTGATTAATTTGGTTGTATTTTTTCGATTGAACTAACCATGGGTTCTCTTGCAGTTATTTCAATTGAATATTTTTGGATTCAAATTCATGTTTTTCGTGTGATTTGTTTGTCCAAAAGAAATCCTTCTTTTCTTGTGAAAGTAAGGTCGCATTTGTTGTTCCTTCGGGGATGATATTTTATGGGGGAGAGTTCATTTTAAATTTGTGCTTAATTGCCAAATATTTGTGGGGAGTACGGTTGTGGAATATTTAGGGGTTATCTTGTATCTTTATTAACTCCTTGATGAATGCGTTTAGCTTCGGCTTTATAATTGCATCTAAATTTGTTGGTATTTTAATACACCTTTTGTTCATGAAGTATCTCCGTGGAAATTTCATTAGTATCTCACTAATTTTCGTACCTTTACCAATTTTTTTGACAAAAAGGGGGAGAATTAATGTGTAGTTCACACTAAAAATACATATGGTTTATGGATCACTATGTAAGGGGGAGTGGTTTTCATGTTGATATATGTACTGACTAAGGGAGAGTGATACATATCACCATAGTATTGTTGTCAAAGTTGTGATACAATTGAACTTTGATGCTGTGTAATAATATTATGACACTGTATAATAATGATTGAGAGCATTTTGTTTTCTCGTTGTTATAGCTACGGATCTTCAACAACTGTGATGCTGAACTTACAACCTTTAGGATCATAAAATACTTGGAAGTGACGAAGATTTTGAGTCGCGTTGAAGATGCCAAGGAGATCAATCATGTGGATGAGATTCTACATTTTTTTTATCTTTTTTGTAATCCATATGTATTGATAGTTTTGTCACTAAAATTGACAAAGGGAGAGATTGTTAGAGCATTGCTCGGTCAAACTCGCATGTGTTTCTATCTCAAGCATGTTTGTCAATGTTAGTGATCAAAATTATAAGTCTTGATTTATAGCCTATTTATAGATGTCTCGGACTAGGACATAGATAGTATAGTTGAGCTTAGATCTATGGACGTTCATCTCTTAAAGACGAAGAACTACTAAGGGAATCTTGTGGAACTTCTTCGATAAAAGGTATGTGGAGACTTGAACTCATTTATCACTTGGAAAGTCTATTTCTACTATCTCCTATATTGAGACATAAGTCGTGTTACGATATAGTTTTCTCTATACACATTTGAGATTTCGAGCCGAGTATATCTCGCTTCGACCAAGTTCATCTTATATCATGAGAAAATTGCCGAGTAACATCTTACAGGGTTTGTGTGATACAATCATTTGATGTAGGATTGGACTGTTTCGATAATGATTATTTCAATATCTTGAAAATTGCTTTGATGCTAATAGTGTTTGAAAACGACTATTGTCATTATAGAAGAATGTTTCAATGATTGAAATAAAGATTTGATGAGGTAACCATCTTTGGATATAAGAATATATAGTGTGTCGAACATTAGTGTATAAATCCATAAACCGGGAACAAGAGTATGCATATGTGTGTATATGAAATTGGTGAAGGAGACAAGATAAGTATGCATACCCATACGCATACTGGCGGAAGTTTTCGAACCGAAAATATCTGCTGAGTTTAGGAATTACAAACTCCTAAACTAGTCACCTTAAGTATGTGTACCCGTACGCATACTGGCGGAAGTTTTTGAGGAGTTTGAAAACTTAACAGACTCAAAACCCGGTTGCTTAAGTACGCATACCCATGCGCATACTTAAGTTGGTTACTTTATGAAATCGTTCATTTCATGGACTTAAACATTTAATTCATAAGGAATGCAATCTTTGTAAACTGTGGCTATAATGTCCATGATTGATTCAAGTGAATCAAACCTATTTGGTTTCAATTGTGTTTTATAAACAATTGAAAAACTCTTTAACTAGTTTCATTTGAGTCATTTGAACTAGTTATGGTTAACATGAATAAGGTTGATATGAGAGTAATCATATGGCTAACATCGGGTAACTATTTGAGAACCAACCTGGTGTACACGTTTAGTACGGTTACATAAAACTAAATGAGGGTACATTTCATTTATGTGTAACAAGCCAAGTTCGATATAACGATTGAAAGATATTAGCTTGGTTGAATCAGGTTTTTCATCTAACGGTGATTATTGAATGCTTTGTTACCAAGGTAACTTGGATTGCAAACCCTGATTTGAAAACTATATAAAGGAGAACTCTAGCAACTGGAAAAACTAATCCCCACACCTCTTGTGTGTTACTAGTTGTATAACTAGAGTCGATTCTCCTTTAACCTTAGGTTTCTTCTCGAGACCCTATAGGTTAACGACTTGAAGACTTCACTGGGATTGTGAATGCAGACCCAACTATTATCTTTGTAGTTGCGTGATATGATCTTGTTGTTTTTATCGTGTTGAGTGCAATTGAAATAATTGGCTCGAGATTTTATATCTCCGATAGGAAAGATAGAAAATTAATCACAAACAAACTTTGTCTCATCGTTTATGATTCCACAATAACTTGTTTCGCTAGTCGATTAACTTTATTGTGAGGTGATTGATAATACTAGGCTGTTCTTAGGGAATATAAGTCCGGTTTATCGATTGGTTCATGTTCACCTTGATTTATTAAAAGACGGAACAAAAACTCTTAGGTATTTCTGTGGGAGACAGTGTTATTCAATCCTATAGACTTTTCTGTATGAGACAAATTTGTCTATCAAGTATTCGACTTTGGGTCATAGCAACTCTTACTTTTGGGTGAGATCAGCTAAGAGAATCAAGTGCGTAGTATCCTGCTGGCATCAGAGATGTAAGGAGCGCAACTGTACCTTGAATCAATATGAGATTGATTAGGGTTCAACTACAGTTCAATCCGAAGTTAATTGGTAGTAGGCTGGTGTTTGTAGCGGCTTAATATAGTGTGGTGTTCAATCTGGACTAGGTCCCGGGGTTTTTCTGCATTTGCGATTTCCTCGTTAACAAAATTCTGGTGTCTGTGTTATTCTTTTTCCGCATTATATTTTGTTATATAATTGAAATATCACAGGTTGTGGGTTAAGATCAATCAATTAGAATATCCAACCTTTGGTTGTTGATTTACATTGATTGACACTTGAACATTGGTCTTTGGTACCGTTCAAGTTACTCATCTTATTCAATCGGGCTCGCTGATTTCTATTTGTTGATTGCGGATTGAATTAAGAGTTAGAGATATTAAACTCTTTGATATACTTTATTCTAGATTGAGTCTGACTGTCTATTTGATTCTCTAGAAAGTGTATTGGAATAAGTCCTCTCAGATTTCCAAACGAATTGTTAGGTGTGGTTGTTAGACCCCCCGCATTTTCAATTGGTATCAGAGCAGGGAAAAACGTTAAAGACCTCGTAAGTATGTGTTTGTAGCGATCTGATATGGACAAAGGTGTTATCTCTATAAACGTACTCCCAGTCTTCGATGACTCTAATTACTTGTGGTGGAAAGTTGCTATGCGTGCTTTTCTTCAAGCGCGTGATTTTCAATCATGGATTTATGTAGTTAACGGCTATGATGGTCCCGTGGTGGCAGTAGGGAATGCAACCGTTCCAAATAACATTGGTGAATGCAATGTTGTCGAGATACTTGCTACAAAGCAAAACTCCGAAGGTTTGAATGCCATCATACATGCCATTACCCCAGATCTTCAGCACCATGTGACTACATGATTCAAAAGTATCTGAAATTGTTAATGCATCTTTTGCATTGGGTAAGACTATTCCGGAAAAGGACATTGTTTTGGAGCATTGCTCAGTCGAACTCGCATGCGTTGCTATCTCATGCATGTTTTTCAATGTTAGTGATCAAAACTATAAATCTTGATTTCCAGTTTATTATAGCTAAGTATCAGACTAGGATAGAAAGTGTAGTTGAGCTCAAGGACTTCATGGCGATTCATCATACAAGTAGAAGAACTACTCAAGGAACCGGTGGAACTTGTCGACAAAAAGGTATGTGAAGACTTAAACTTATCTATCACTCAAAAGTCTATCTACTCTATCTCCTACTCTTTGAGATAAGAAGTCGTATTTTATATATATATAGACTTTGATTATACACATTTGGTATTTCGAGCCGAGTATACCTCGCCTATCTATATCTTGAAATATGAGATGGTAAGATTTTCGCTTTAACCAATTTTATCTTTACCATGTGACGAAAGTCATGATATGTTTCAATCATCTTGAAAATTGCTTTGACGAGAAATAGTGTAACAACTATTTAACGTCCTCTAAGAATGTTTCAATGATTGAAATGAGAGTTTAGATTACATAACCAATGGTGGACATAAGCATTGTTGTGGAAACACATTTATGTATAAGTCTCATTCCTTGAACCAAAGTTTGCGAACTTTGTTGATCAAGAGAACCGGAAGAATGGCGTGAGCCAAGTTCGCGAACTCAGTCCGCGAACTGCCGAAGTTCTCAAACCCGAGAATTTCTGCTGGAGTTAACAAACTATTTACGTGAAACTAAGTCCGCGAACTGGCGAAGTTCTCATACCCGAGAATTTCTGCTGGAGTTTGTAAACTCTGCCAGGTTACTTAAGTCCGCGAACCTAGTCTACGAACTTGAGAAGGTTATATATCTGAAGATGGTTTCTGAACTTAAACTTAAAAAAGACTAAGGAATGCAGTTTGCAAACCATGTCTATAAAAGTTCATGACCGATTTAAGTGAATAAAATCATCTTTGATTCAATTGTGTCTTGTATAGTACATAATATTTCCTTGCAATTGAACAACTCTCTAACTAGTTCATTTAAAATCATTTGAACTAGTTATGGTGAAGAAGAACGTGGTTGATATGGAATGCTCATATGGATAACCTTTTGGTTAAATATGTTTGAACCAACAAGTGCATATGTTTTGGTACGGTTAACAAACCTAGAAGCGTGCATTGTCAAGTGTGTGTAACAAGCTATGTTTTCGATCTAACGGTTGAGAAATATTATCTTGAATTTAAATCAAATTTTCATCTAACAATGGATATTGATTACTTTGTTACCAAGGTAACTTAATTGCAAATCCTGATTTGAAAGACTATATAAGGGGAACTCTAGTATTTGTGCAAAACTAATATCACACCTCACGTGTGATACTAGTTTGCATACTAGAGTCGCTTCTCCTTTAACCTTTGGTTTTATTCTTCTAAAACCAGGTTAACGACTTAAAGACTTCATTGGGATTGTGAAGCCAGACCGATACTACTTTTATCGTAGTTGTGTGATCTGATCTTGCATCTTCCATCGTACGAGTACAATCAGATTGATTGGCTTGAGATTGATATCTCCGATAGGAAAGATATAAAAAGTAATCACAAATATCTTCGTCTCATTGTTTGTGATTCCGCAACATCTTGTTTCGCTACCATACTGTGGATGGGGAAAAACGAGCCGCCGGTTTTTTGGGAAAGTGAAGAGTCGAGCGTGCTGTCGGGACTCCTCAGCCGGGAAAAATGTTAATCCTCACACAGATGCACTGCTGCAAAGGGTGTGCTTAGATTCGGGAAATTAATCTGTATGACTCCGGCCTAAACCAAGACAATGGCCATTCCAGAGTCAATTCGGTCGTAAAGAGGGAGATGGGTTGATCTGTAGGAGGGAAGCTGAGAGTTGTGTGGGATCAGTGATGATCAAGGATTGTGGGTGTGTTGAAGGTTTCTACAATATTGCTGAACTGCTGAAGTTGAGTTCTGTGAATAAGTTTATATCGAGTTGTTGATGGATAATGATGATAATCGATGATTGATGATATGACCTCGATTTAGACTTATTTATATTGCAAGAATGATGTACCACTATTCCCTGTAAGTGTGACGGTTTCTTGAGTGAAAGAGTGGGAAAGTGGGAGATCGTGGTAAAGTTAGTTCCATGTCATGCGGAGACTTGACTGACCGTGCACCCACTACTTTGCTAACTCCTTCAACCGTTTACACGACTTACGCACATTTCTCGTTATGGATGAATCCACGTGTCGTAGACGGCCAGACCAAAACCCTAAGTGATATACTTTCATTTGTGACGTGATTGATATTTTACGAATCGTGGAGTCTGCAAGGCAGAGTATATTAGTTAGTCAGTTGTTGACTGATTTAGACTGTGAGTCTAGTTTTTTTTGAATCGAGCATAAGTGGTGAATGCTCAGTGATTCATGGATTGAACATGTAGTTCTATGAGATGTCAATGAATTACTGAATAGAGAGCGACTGAGCAAGTATCACTCAACTCGACGAATTGCTGAATATTGAGAGTTTGTCGAGCAATTGAGCAAGTATTGCTCAATTTGACGAATTTGATAATTTTGGCGTGCAACTGAGCAAGTGTTGCTCAATTCAACAAACTACTGACGAATTACTGAACATTGATGGTTGGATCAATATTCGATCAAATGAACAAGTATTGCTCAATTCGACGAATTATTTACTGGTGTCGTGACCCAATAAAATATTAATCAATAATATTAGTGAATTACCGAATATTATTAATTTGGATGTTGATTGCTGAATCAACATTATTTTGTGTTTGAACTTGCTCAGAATGGTGATTCGTGGAGCGTTTGTTCGAAACCCTAATTTTTTATCAATCCTTCATCAATTGGCGAATTGCTGAAAATTGGTCATGAATGAGGAGGGACCGAACACATGGGATGATGAGTGTTCATGGGTGCCCAGTGCTTGAGTGAGCACGCACCAGGGTTCTCAGTTTGAAAGTTGTGGAAATAACGATGATTACATACAGGTTTCATCATTTATTGAAATATTGCTGGATTCAGCATTATGTGATAAAACCTAGGTATGAGGGATGAGGACCGACCAAGAGAGCATGAGACCGGCTCTTGGTGGTCACGGGACCAGTTATTGGTCATTTGGAGAATCCCCCAGTTGGTTGGAGAGAGTTCGGGCGCAGTATGAGCAATTGAGCAAATTAGGTCCGAATTATGAAAACGTGTGGGACCGGCCTTGTGGAAGCCCTAGGAATGACCCTGGTCGGTCATGAAGGCGTGCACGTTTTTCCTTGTTGTCCTTGTTTCCATACTGAGGGTTTTAGTATTTTCTGATGTACGTTCGAGCAATATCGTGAATTTTCAGAAGAGTTTCATCTTGACTGAGAATTCTCGATTTTTGTTGGAATGAGCATGTATGCTCAATTCATCAATATTTTGACAATATTAAAATAAAATTGTTTTAATATTTAAATTGCCGTGAGAGGCTAGCCAATCATGTGACTATGTTGGCTTTTGGTTTTTCGTGATTTGAGACAATATGGAGAAATCATGAATTTTGCTCAAACCCCGGAGTTTCATGAATTGAGGAAAATAATAATTATGCAAGATTAGGGATTGC
Organism: Papaver somniferum; assembly: GCF_003573695.1. NCBI lineage: Eukaryota > Viridiplantae > Streptophyta > Magnoliopsida > Ranunculales > Papaveraceae > Papaver > Papaver somniferum. The sequence continues at coordinate 65,245 of NW_020643262.1, forward strand.
AAGGTGTGGGACCGACCATGGCTCGGGCATGGCCGGCCGGCTAGGTTTCCCGGTCCCGCACACCTTTCCCTATTTTATTGTTTTTCATGAATCCTTGAAGTTATGGAGAATCCACGAGTTTTTGTTGAAACGGAGGAGTTTCGTGAGATTAGGGAATAATAATTATAAAAAGCTAAGGATTGTGAGGTGCGGGACCGTCCACGGCTTAGGCATGTCCGGCCGGTTAGGTTGCCCGGTCCCGCACACCTCTCCTTATTTTATAATATTATTTCGTGAATCTATGAAGTTATGGAGAATTTACGGGTTTTGAAAAAACAAGGAAAGTTGCTAAAACCAAGGAGTTTTCGTGAGTTCACGAAATAACAAAAAATAAGGAAAATAATGGGAGAGGCACGGACCGACCATGGCTAGGGCACGACCGGCCAGCCGGCTGGTGGGCCCGTTCTTGGGCACCTCTTATTATTTTATTAATATTTATTGTTTTCTCCTGTTTTGCGAAGGATTCCTCATTATTTCATATTTTTGGACACTCATTCGTGCATCCGAGTGCTCAGTCGTGCATCATTGTCGAGTACACTCACACTATTTTTGTGGGGCTTACTCAGTGATGGTCCAGATGCCCGGTTGTTGAGTATTTATTACTAATCTATGAATTCAGTGGGGAATAATTCATGAAACTGAGTAATAAAAATGAATAGTTGTTCATTATTAATTCGCAGGATCAGTTATGTATTCGACTACGAATTCAGAATAATAAAACAATCATTACCATCCTATGGGATCGTGTCCATAGAATCAGAGTAATTAAGATTATCTATTTCCATTTCATGAGATCAGTGGATTCGATCATGAAATCGGAGTAACGAGATAACACAGTTGTTTTATTGCCATTATATGAGATTAAGTCGTGGATTCAATCATGGAATCGAAGCAATTGTTATTGACATTCCATGGGATCAGGCCGTGGATTTGACCATGGAATAGGAACAATTTTTATTTCCATTCCATGAGATCAGGCCGTGGATTCGACCATGGAATAAGAGCAATAATAGATTATTCTAGGAATTCAGTGGTGAATGTCGCAGCAGAATTAATCTATTGCAGAAAAAATATTAGCCAGTTAAAGCGTCACACTTATTCTGAATGGTGCATAGTCAGGGAGTCACGATGCTGTTTACGGCCTGAAGGAGTTAGTGCTCTCAATCTACTGAGAACCTCCTGAACTTATGCACAGTCTCTCCACATAATCAGGGAACGGTGAGTGTCACCGACGTCCGCCGCCCAACTATTCTTCTATGTGGAGGTGGGTCTCTCTCCTGCAGTCAGGGAACAGTGAGTATCACCGATGTCCTGAAATGCATTAAGCTCTCAATCTACAGAGAACCGCCCAAATACGTTATTCTGCATAGAGGTCACGACGAAATGCCCGAGATCGAATGCTCAACTGGTGGAGGCTTTTCGAAAACATATTCATCATGGCTTCGTAAAATATAAATCGTTGCATGCCTGAAAGTCGTGTCAAAAACATGCCTCATGATTTTACGGTTTTGCCCTTTGTTGAAAATCCACCATCTACACATACGATTAAGATTGTTGTGAGGCGATTGATAACTCTAGGTTGTTCTTCAGGAATATAAGACCGGATTATCAATTGGTTCATGTTCACCTTGATTATTATCAAAAGACGGAACAAAACCTTTGAGGGTTTATCTGTGGGAGACAGATTGATCCTTTGACAGACTTGTTGGTGTGAGACAGATTTTTTTATTGTCAAGTCTTCGTATTTGGGTCGTAGCAACTCTTAGTTGTGGGTGAGATCATCTAAGGGAATCAATTGCGCAGTATCCTTCTGGGATCAGAGGCGTAGGGAGTACAACTGTACCTTGGATTAGTGGTAGACTGATTGGGGTTCAACTACAGTCCAGTCTGAAGTTAGCTTGGAGTAGGCTAGTGTCTGTGGCGGCTTAATACAGTGTGTGTTCAATCTGGACTAGGTCCCCAGGTTTTTCTGCATTTGCGGTTTCCTCGTTAACATAATTTCTGGTGTCTGTGTTATTTCTATTTCCGCATTATATTTTTTTATCTGTATAATTGAAATAATACATGTTGTGTGTTTAGATCATCAATTAGAATAATCCAACCTTTGGTTGTTGATTGTCATTGATTGATCCTTGGATATTAGTCTTTGGTACCATCCAAGTTATTCCCTGTGTTTGATTAAAGACTGACGGATTTCTATTAGCTCGAGTAAATCAAAACAAGAGAGAGATATTAACTCCTTGAGATACTTTTACCTAGATTGAGTCTGACTGTCTAGTTGATTCTCTAGAAAGTATTTCGGAGTTAGTCCATACATATTGCTAAGCGAAATATTGGGTGGTGTTGTTAGACCCCCGCTTTTTCAATTGGTATCATAGCATGCAAACACGTTCAAGACCTTACAAGTTTGTGTTTGTAGCAATCTGACTCTACGGACAGTTGTTCTATCTAAATAAATGCACCATCAGATCCAGGGATTCTAGAATCTTCTTCTATAATTAAATCCGTAGAAGAAATCATGTCCATACCTTCACCAGGTTTAAAATCCCTTGAAGTCTTTTCTGAAATTGAAAAAGAAACTTGAATGCATGTCTTTTGATGTTGATATGTTTCTACAGAATGAGAAAGAATCTCTTGCGAGGCTAAACCAAGCTATGAAAATAATATTCTTGTAGAGGTTGACATTGATTCAATTATCAATGAGAGTTGTACTTCTCATCTGGGATGTTCTAACTTGCAAGTCTTGGTTCAAGAGGAGTCTAAATCTCAGTCACATGAATACCTTGTTACATATAAAGTTTGTCTTTGCGCAATTCCTGATATGTATTTTCAAGATGGTTTCAGACAAAACTATTTTCAAGAACAATTTCTGATAAGATGGAAAAAGAGAAATCAGATCTTCAAAAATTCCTGAATTCTGATAATGCTCTTTGATAGTTTTATGTCAATTGTGTTCTGGGATGGTCTCAGTTTTTCAAGATGTAAGAGATGTTGGAAAGAATCCCTCTCATGGTATTATGATGTGCAAACACTGTTAGACTCATGGTCCTCCTTTTACCAAACATTTCCTTAGTTGACACACGAGCGGTTCACACACGGATTTAGGAACCGTCTCATGAACGAGTCTAGTACTCGAACGTGTCAAATTGTTTGTTTGACATCTAAAAGAAGTTTTTGTTCTTCTCGTTCTCTTCACCTTCTTCTTCAGTTCGATAACTCAAAGAGAAGAACCAGCAGTTCGCATACTTCTCCCTCCTCTGTCGATTTTCTCTCTCAATCCTCTTGCTAAATAGATTGTACCATTGGAATCGGAAGAAGACACTGCTTCTTGGGTCAAAAAACGGTTAGTTCTTCTAAGTCCGTGTTTGTAATTCACCATTAGCACCAGTTCGCAAACCAAGTAAGTTTTCGATTTCCTTTTTGTATTTTTGCAATCATGAGTAGAAGAAGAACTAGGCATGTAGGGAGTTCAAGCCAACAAGCTAGAGATGAACCTTTCTTTGACCCTAGTATCGGTGCTGGGTTCATCAACCCTGCCGCTCGTGAACTGTACCTAGTGCTCAAAAACAAAGCACTCATCTGTAAAAGGTACTGTGATGCATCCAAACTAGATGTTCTGGGTTTGGTCGGTTTTTTCAATAAGCATAATTGGGGAATAATTCATCAACCTTTAGGTAGTGTTCGTATTGATATGGTCGCTCAATTTTATGCTAATATTCATGATGAAGACACTATTCTCTGTTCTTTCAAATCCATGGTTGGTGGCACTATTTTTACTGTGAATCGTTTTGTCATTTCCAACCTACTTAGTGTGCCTCTAGGTGGTGATAGATATCCCCCTCCTGAGTTTGGTAGACTTTCCTTAGGAGTGTTTTCAAACATGTTGTTTGATAAAGACCTCTCTCGTAATGATGGTAAGGTTTATGTAAGAGGAGAATGATTATTTTTCAAAGTTGCAGCTAAACTTATTATGGCAAATATGATGCCCAGTACTTGCGACAACAACTCTTGGACCAGGGGACTTACTGAGTTCATCTACTACATTGTTGAAAAGAGAAATATTGACTTCTGTGAAATTATCATTAATCAAATGATGAGTGTCAGACACAACACAGGAAATAAACCAGGTTTCCCTTGTCTCATTTCAAGAATTTTTGTTAACTCTAATATTCCTGTCTTTGGCTTTGATCTTGGAGGACCAACTGTGATGACTATGTCAAGCATTGAGAAGATGAGACCCTCTACAGTCAGGGTAGACTCAAGAGCTCCTAGGACTCCAGCTGCTGAACACGCCTTCGAGCAGAACTTGTTGAACAACGATAAGAAAATGCGGTTCTCAGAGAGCAAGTAGATTTTGCAGGAAATGTTGTTCCAGAGTTGCTAGAGAAGTTTTATGAAATTGAAAGAGATCATTATGGATGAAGTGACTGATATCTCTTATCTATATATTTCTTTGGTATTATCTGTTTAAACTCATCCTTGTTGGATTTAAAGTTTATGACTCTGTGGTGCAATAACGTTTTATGACACAATGGTTTGGATGATTATGTTTTTAATTCAAATGCTATCTGTGTTAAATCCACAAGAAGTGCAGATTACCTTGTCAAAAGTAAAGTCGTTTGTTGTCGATATTCACGTACTGGTAAAAGAATGAATGGACTTTTGGCATATACAAAAGTTAAGCCTATATTGTCAAATTTTTGATGGAAGATAGGTTAAAATCTTTTGTTTTCAAGGATTATGTCTATTAATATGGTTATGCAAATACTGGTGGAAAATAGAATGAATCCTTGTGTATTCCGCAGTATTGATCATCCCTGATCCATATTTTATGTATTACTGTGAGGCTCCGTAATGTATCTTATGTTGAGCACTACACAACCAAGTTGATTTTTTTAGCTTAGCTGTTGTTCCGTGAGATATGTTATGTCGAGCATATTGAACTAAATTAATCATCTTGTTTGGTTATTCAGTTATTGTTCCGTAAGTTTTCTTATGATGAGCAAAATAAATGACAATTAAATTGATTACTTTTTTGATTATTTTTGTTGTGTATTCCAGTTAAATTAATTATGGGTTCTCTTGTAATTAATCTAGTTGAGTATTTTCGTGTCTCCATAAGTTCTCTTATGTTGAGCATAATCAATTGAATTGATCAATTTTTGTGTTTAATCTGATTGCGTATTCCGATTAAATTAATCATGGGTTTACTTGTGATTAATTTGATTGAGTTTTTGGATATAGGAAATCATTCTCATGATTTTTTGTGTCCAATAAAAATCCTTATTTTCTTTCTAAATTAAGGTCGCTCTTGTTGTTCCTTCGGGAATGACATCAAATGGGGGAGAGTTCTTTTGAACTTGTGCTTAATGGTCATATCTTGAGGGGTGTGCGACTGTGGAATTTTAGAGGGGTTATCTTGTATCTTTAAACTCCTTGATTAATGCATTTAGCTTCGGCTTTATGATTGCATCTAAATTAGTTGGTATGTATTTATTCTTCCTTTTGTCATGAAATGTCTCTCTCGGAAATTTCATTATGATCTCGTTCTTGTACCTTTGCCAATTTTATTGAAAAAAAGGGGGAGAATTAATATGTAGTTCATACTACAAATACATATGGTTTTCGGATCATTGTGTAAGGGGGGGGGGGGTGGTTTCCATGTGAGATGGAGTATTGACTAAGGGGGAGTGATACATATCCCATAGTATTATTGTTGAAGTTGTGATACAATTGAACTTTGACGTTGTGTAATAATACTATGACACTGTATACAATGATCGAGAACTATGTTTTCTCATTGTTATAGCTACGGATCTTCAACAGCGGTGATGCTAAACTTACAACCTTAGGGATCATTGGAGTACTTGGAAGTGACGAAGATTTCGAGGAATGTTGAAGATTAGACATGTGGAATAGGAGCTACTAAAGTTTCTTTATCTTTTTTGTATTCCATATGTATTGATAGTTTTGTCACTAAAATTGACAAAGGGGGAGATTGTTAGAGCATTGCTCGGTCGAACTCGCATGCGTTGTTATCTCAAGCATGTTTGTCAATGTTAGTGATCAAAACTATAAGTCTTGATTTCTAGTCTATTATAGCTAAGTCTCGGACTAGGATAGAAAGTGTGGTTGAGCTCAATGACTTCATGGCGATTCATCATACAAGTAGAAGAACTACTCAAGGAACCGGTGGAACTTCTCGACAAAAAGGTATGTGGAGACTTGAACTTATCTATTACTCAAAAGTCTATATACTCTATCTGCTACTCTTTGAGACAAGAAGTCGTATGCTATATATATATATATAGACTTTGATTATACACATTTGGTATTTCGAGCCGAGTATACCTTGCCTATCTATATCACGAAATATGAGTTGGTAAGCTTTTCGCTTTAACCAAGTTTATCTTTACCATGTGAAGAAAGTCATGATATGTTTCAATGATTGAAGTGAGAGTTTAGATTACATAACCAATGGTGGGAATAAGCATTGTTGTAGAAACACATTTATGTATAAGTCCCATTCCTTGAACCAAAGTTTGCGAACTTTGTTGATCAAGAGAACCAGAAGAATGGCGTGAGCCAAGTCCGCGAACTGCCGAAGTTCTCCAACCCGAGAATTTCTGCTGGAGTTGACAAACTATTTGCATGAAACTAAGTCCTCGAACCGGCGAAGTTCTCATACCCGAGAATTTCTGTTGGAGTTTGTAAACTATGTCCAGTAACATAAGTCCGCGAGCCTAGTCTGCGAACTTGAGAAGGTTATATATCTGAAGATGATTTCTGAACTTAACCTTAAAAAAGACTAAGGAATGCAGTTTGCGAACCATGGCTATAAAAGTTCATGAACCGACTCAAGTGAATCAAATCATCTTTGCTTCAATTGTGTCTTATGTAGTACATGAGATTTCCTTGCAATTGAACAACTCTCTAACTAGTTCATTTGAAATAATTTGAACTAGTTGTGGTGAAGAAGAACGTGGTTGATATGGAATGCTCATATGGATAACCTTTTGGTTAACTATTGTTGAACCAACAAGTGCATACGTTTGGGTGTGGTTAATAAACCTAGAAGCGTTCATTGTTAAGTATGTGTAACAAGCTAAGTTTTCGATCTAACGGTTGAGAAATATTAGCTTGAATCTAAATCAGTTTTTCATCTAACAGTGGATATTGAGTGCTTTGTTACCAAGGTAACTTAATTGCAAACCCTGATTTGAAAGACTATATAAGGAGAACTCTAGTATATGTGCAAAACTAATCCCCACACCTCACGTGTGATACTAGTTTGCATAATAGAGTCGGTTCTCCTTTAAACTTTGGTTTGCTTCTTCTAATACCAGGTTAACGACTTAAAGACTTCATTGGGATTGTGAAGCCAGACCGATACTACTTTTATCGTAGTTGTGTGATCTGATCTTGCATCTTCTATCGTACGAGTACAATCAGATTGATTGGATTGATATTGATATCTCCAATAAGCAAGATATAAAAAGTAATCACAAACATCTTCGTCTCATTGTTTGTGATTCGGCAACATCTTGTTTCGCTACCATACGAATAAGATTGTTGTGAGGTGATTGATAAATCTAGGATGTTCTTCGGGAATATAAGACCGGATTATCAATTGGTTCCTGTTCACCTTAACTGTTATCAAAAGACGGAACAAAACCTTTTCAGGTTTTATATGTGGGAGACAGATTGATCATTTGATAGACTTATCTGTGTGAGAAAGATTTGTTTATTTTCAAGTCTTCGACTTTGGGTCGTTGCAACTCTTAGTTGTGGGTGAGATCAGCTAAGGGAATCAAGTGCGCAGTATCCTGCTGGGATCATAGGCGTAAGGAGTACAACTGAACCTTGGATCAGTGGGAGACTGATTGGGGTTCAACTACAGTCCAGTCCGAAGTTAGCTTGGAGTAGGCTAGTGTCTGTAGCGGCTTAATACAGTGTGTGTTCAATATGGACTAGGTCCCGGGGGTTTTCTGCATTTGTGGTTTCCTCGTTAATAAAATTTCTGGTGTCTGTGTTATTTCTATTTCCGGATTATATTGTTTTATCTTTATAATTTAAATAATACATGTTGTGCGTTTAGATCATCAATTAGAATAATCCAACCTTTGGTTGTTGATTGTCGTTGATTGATCCTTGGATATTAGTCTTTGGTACCATCCAAGTTATTCCTTGTGTTTGATTAAAGACTCGCTGATTTCTATTAGCTCGAGTAAATCAAAACAAGAGAGAGATATTAACTCCTTGAGATACTTTTACCTAGATTGAGTCTTTCTGTCTAGTTGATTCTCTAGAAAGTATTTCGTAGTTAGTCCATACAGATTGTTAAGCGAAATATTGGGTGGTGTTGTTAGACCCTCGCTTTTTCACATATTGATGAAATTTCTCAGATCGCTGCCATCTAGATACGATTCTAAGAAGCATGCCATCGTTGAAGGAAATAACCTTGATACTCTTTCCAGAAGTACTCTTGTGGGAAAGATTAAATTACTTGATCTTGATCAGAGTACAGTCAGAATTTCTGCGTTCAATGTTGTAATCGTTCCAAGCAAAGCCTCCAATTTGTCATGGGCTGATGAATGATGTTCTAGACATGTTGATTTTAATAAATCACTGACAACACAAAATATCAAGGATGTGGTAATGAAAAGTAAAATGTGCGAGAGATTTTCTTCTCTCTCTATTGCTTCTGATGATTCAAGTCAAGAAAAATCTCAGTGTCACAATGGGTTACATACTACTGCAGTGTGTACGGAAAGTTCAGCCTTTTTGGCAGAAGTTTTTTGTGATTCAAACTCCAGTTTGGAATGCGAATCTGAGACTGAGATCCTAGAATTTCTGGATAAGTTTGAAGAAATTCACCAGGAAAATATTCAACTAAAAGAATTGTTGAATAAACTTGAGTCGTCACTACAGGTGAAATCTCTCGAGAATGACTGTCTTAATGATGAATTCACCAGAACCCTATTACTAAAGGAAAAAGAGATCAGTTCTCTCAAGTGTCACCTGTAAAGGTTGTCAGGAAGCTCAGACAAAATTTCAGCAATGCTATTTGGTCAAAAGGATTTCGGAAACACACAAGGTTTAGGGTTCAAAGAAAAGACTGTAAGAACAACAAACTCGGTTATTCCAAACAGCCTTGGATCAATCAAACCTGAGCGCTATGATAAACAGGTATCAAATTGTTTATGGGTGAAAATTGTTTCTACTGGTTTTGGTAAATTTGGGTGTGCGTGGATGAGAAACGATTCTAAACCCTAAACAAATGCACTACATGGGAGTACTTTAGATTCAAGAGATCAATCTGTACAATTCTGTCCTAAACCTAGAAATGGCCATTCCAGACTTGCTTCAGTCACAAAGTAAAGGAGATGGGGTTGATCTTAGGGAGGGAAGCGAAGAAGGTGTTGAGATTGTGAAGGTGTTGGCTGTTTATGAATTGTATCAGAATGTTAAACTGGCTTGCATAATGTAAGCTATCAGTTCTGGCTATTTCTGGATATGGTGTTAACAACAACTTGGTTTCTTGTGTTGCTGGAAATAGGTCGAAGAACCTATTTATAAAAGTCATTTGAGCACAATCCTCATCTCGTAGGAAGTGGAGGAAGTTAAGTGATGGAGTAGTGGGGTCGTGTAGGGATAATGATTGTCACACGATCATGCCTTTGCCCACTTCCCTCATCACTGTTAACCGTCCATCATTTCCTAACACGTTCTCGTAATGAGCGCGTTGCGCGCCACACGCTGTAAACCGCCAGACCAATACCCCAGTAAGTATCTCCCAGTTTGTGACATGTTTGATGTCTCGAGTGAGTGGGTCAAGTCGTGGGACTTGCCGCAAAAAATAGCATACAATGCTATTAAGTTAAATAACTAAGTTATTTATGGAATTATTCAAGAAATATCGTACGTACTCGATGCGTGTGATGCATCGCTTTCAAGCAGCTCAAACAATCGATATGCATGAAGCATCGTTGTTTTAAAGCTTGATTCAATAATTCGCGGATTGAGCGTCTTAAAATAGCAGCATGCCAGACTACCTTTGGGTGATCGTTTGAGGGTTGTGTAAACAAGCTATCGCTCGGTCGATCACTCCATGTGGAAGAGAGGCGGCTGGTGATTGTCATGCTGATTTGTAGGTTCGCTGGAAATAAATCTACATCATCAAATTATGCAAGCAAAGCTGGACGAACGAGATGATTTATGACAGTTGTGCATTGTCGTTGATGAAACTTAGGGTTTAGGGACTGTGAGGACATCCCCTTTGGCCGATCGAATCCAAGCAGTGGGCGCTAACTTGAATGGATCGATCAGGCATGCGTGAAGACGGTCCGCTGGCGTGCATGCGTACACATCTTGGTCCCTCAAAGATTAGATCTAGGCCACTCAATTTGACCGGCAAAGATGAGTGGTCACGATCGATTTGCGACACAAATACATTGCCGCAAAGCATAAATTAGGGTTTGAAAGTCGTGTGACCTATCACCTTTTAGGCGTGCGTTTCGAGGCATCTGGCCCGGGTTTGCACAGGTCGGCCGGTCGCATGTAAAGGTGGACCACTAGTGGACATGCTAACACCTTTGGGACCACTTGAATCTATATATACACCATCCGTTTAGGATGGTGAAGATGGATGGTCGTGATAAATTTACGAAATATGTATGTTGCCATAAACCCTAATTAGGGTTTTGAAACTGCCATGTCCACTCGACTTTGACCAAGCGGTTTGGCATGTCGTTGGCTTCCCTTGGGGAAATCGATCACGTAGGGACAATGTTGGGCTGATGGTGAACTTATGTGCACCTTCCTGATGGTCCAAAATACGATCTAAGTCATCCAAATAGGCTGGCTAAGTTGGATGTTCGTGATCGATTTAAGACAGTAGTGTACTTCCGCGACCCAAATTAGGGTTTAGAAGCGTCACGCCTTCCATAATTTGGGCAAGCGTTTCATTACTCTAGGTCCCATCGTGAGCAAACCGTTTGTGTGAGGGGAAAGTGGTTCCACCAGTGTGCGTGTTAGAGCTTCCCTAATCTTTCATGGGATGATCTAATCCGTCCAACCAAGCTGGCGAAGTTGGACGGTTGCGAGGATTTTAAGACTGTCTTGGACATTCCATGCTCGATCGAACTTCTCCCAAGCAACGCGACCACCCTACTCAGGGTTGGTGTTTGACAGCGCTGGGAGACTTATGGGTGATGTTCGGTCGCTTAGGGAATTAGTGGGACCGCCAGTGGTCATCACAATGATTGCCTATTCCTACCAGGGTTTGGCTAGGCTTGTTAAGTTACGCGGCCAATTTGTGTGGCCGTGATCGTTTCTGAGACTGACATGGACAGTCTAGATTTACCTTAAGGAAGCTAAACATGCTCGATCAAGCTAATCTTAATTAAAAGTGCGTCGATGCGAGATTCTCTTTGTTAGAGAGTGATATAGCCTGTGCGGGTATTCCATGCATACCTCAATATTGGCACTTCGGGAGATTCATGATACTCTACTGAGAGTGAACACTTAATCTTCATGTCATGTCAATGATTAGGGTTCGGCTGAGAATACAACACGGAAAATACCAGGCGGATCATGCATTAATTGGTAATGCTAAAAGAATTCACAGAATATTTGGGATTGCGGTTGCACACACCATTCTGAGTGAATTTCATGTATATATTGAATTGCTTCAAATAAATAAAGAGAAGAGTTTTTCTACACTCATAACTTATTAAATGGATTTACCCTTTGCAAGATGTCAGCGCATTAAATTTGGTTTTACAATTTTAGCCCTGACGGTGAACTTAGCACGTAATGGTTATACTATTGCGGGGTATGCACTAGATGGTGACAGTAAAATAAATTCAAGGGAAAGTTTCAACGCGTATTACCAGGATAGAGTCCAGCTTGTCTCTTGGGAGAGATACACTTTCTCTTATGACACGGAAGTTACCTTCAGATAGATAAGCATCCATCTGATTGATATCCCGCATCTGTAGACTTTATGGACGGTAAGTAGAGACTTCTTTTCTTCCCGGGATCCTGTTGGTTTGCGAAATATCAAGAAGACGCTTATACTTTCCTCTCATCGCAAAATTCCTTTCTTCTTTATCCCAGGTATTGCTCCGTGTTCCTCATGCAATTTGGTCTTCTGACCGATGATGGTTTTGATCTTTTTTTTTCTTTTTTTTTTATATACCAGTTATTGATATAATTGTAACTCCTCCTTGTAGTGTATCATGGAATCTGCTGGTGATAACTACTCTGTTTACTCTCTAGAAAGAATTTTTGAAGTCGATAAACCTGAAGCTGATGCGTTCGAGGAGGTGATGGCTAAAATTGGTCTTCCGCTTTGCGAGGCCGGTCGTGTTATACAGGGCATGTCCATTCTGTATCTGCGCATCGCTCGAAAATGCACTCAAACTCTTTTGGCTTCAATCGACATGGAGGAGAAACGGAGGCATGATGAAGCGTCACAATCACCGGTGAGCGCAAGAGCTGAAATATTTGCAGCGCGGCTAAAAAGGCGAAGGTTCGAACATACACGGCCTCCAGGCGAAGATAAGCGTGATTATACGATCTAGAGGGTGTGATAATCCTTGAATCTGATACAGACGAACCTGAACATCCAAAAGTCGTCAGCAAAATCTCCGCTGTAGTGGTCTCTGAGGAAGATATAGAAACCGTTCCTACGGAGGATGTTGAAGCGGAGGGAATACTCAAAAGGGAAGCTGAGGCGGATCCAAAGGAAGACGAATTAACGGCCTGCGACAATGATGTTGAAGCAGCTTCTGACGGCGCCGAAGGAATTGTTGATCTCCTTGATGACTAGATCTCTTTGTTTCCCTTTCTCCTCTTTTTTTAGCCAAGTACTTTCTCATATCTTGTGAACACTTTCTCCTTATACTCAGTGGCGGCTGAGTTTAAGGCCTTTCTCTTTTTGCTTGCTTGTTTGAACAAAGGTTTTTATTCACATTATTTTGAGACAAATCTTTCAATAGGGTTATATTAAGATTTTCTATGTATAACCAACATATGGGCAGTTATGTGCCTTATGTGATCATACAATATTCTCATGATAGAAGTAATGCAATAACGGAAACACCACGAACCTGCCCGTTTTTCAATATGTTATAGTCTTCCTGGTCAGGTGGTAACCGAAGGACTGCTTCATCGTTGGAGTAGACTGCCGTTCAAAAAAAATCCCCTTTTCCTCTGCATATATTCCTCAATGTTTCCGAAAGATATGAAATGTTTTTTCTATTTAGGGTTTCCTTTTTTCTGGTTTGGACTGATGGGTAACGATGAAGGTTTTAGATTTGTTCAAGACTTTGTGTCATGATTCGAAGGTAAAGGGATTTATAAAAAGGAAATAATACCTTGATTAATTGACAAATTGAAATCCTAATAATTATGAATGCAAACAGTGCAATCATTTTGGAGGAATTACAAATGTTGCATGAAAGAGGAAATCGTCGGAAGAAAGACTACGGATAATGCTGGAGGAAAGGTTGCACAGCTTTTTGGGTATGTAGAATGCTGGGGGGAGTGATAACACAACATTTTAGGTATTGTAGGGCTTGAGCCATCGTGAGTGAATCGTCACGCCTTCCAGTTTATCGGCATTGATGAGCTTGAAGTAACCGCCTAAGATAACGTCTGCCACCAGGTATGGCTCGTCTTCCTTTTCTGTAGTAAAGTCAGTCTGAGCGGTCATCTTCACTGTCATGCCTCCAACTCGAAACGTGGTCGTCTTCACTACCAAATCTCCAATCTGAAATGGGTTCGGGAGTTGCACAACTACTTGATTCTGAGACCGGTTGTCTTTGATCGAGGCATCATATAAATTTTTTATAAAGCATTTGAAAGGACTAACATCCCACTCACATCTCCTAGCGGTGGCAGGGTTGTTGATCGAAGCGAGTCCCCAAGCCTTAGTGGAAGGAGGAGTGACTGATTGCAAAAAAGAGTTGTTGAATAAGACTTACTTGGGCTTCGAATCTTCGGAGATATGACGACAAGTTCTCTCCTGGAAGACGCGTCATGTTCGTGAGTGGTTGATATGGCATCAAGTAGTCCTCAGGATTGGACGGCTCGTTGGTGATCCTCTCGGGTACAGACATCGCTAAAGGACATACCCCTAGTTTCGCCTTATTATCGTGTATCCATGAGCGCCCAGGACCAGATCATAGCTCGGATATTCTTTAACTATATAAAATTTAGCGTGCGTTATATCATCTCCCACCTTAACCTCAAGATTGATGTGTCCGTAAGCATCTCGATCTTCTCTTTCTGAATTCTTGATCATGCTCGGGATGTGAACAACTTCTTGCTTTGAAACCTTTTCTGCTCTCAGGGTCTTGATGGTGACAATATTGAAACCAGAGGCTGCATCAATCAGCGTGCTGTCGAATTCAACATCCCTCAAATGGGCGGCGATTAAGATTCCCCGGTTGCATCTATTAGTCACGCTTTCCAAGAAAGATGGGGATTTGGGAACGACCTCTTTGCTTGAAAACAAACACTTTCCTGTTACGACACGGTTGAGGGCTACAAATATGCCTTGACGCTGCGCTTTGGAGAAATACATGATTTCACATATATGCTCCATCATAGACTGTACGGTTTTGTGGACGGAGTCCCCAGAAATCATGCAGCTCCTGACAGGAAGAGGATCTCTGTGCACGCCTTCATTCCCTAACTGGAGTTCTTCTGCGTCCACTTTTTCTTTGAAAATGCGCTTCATCTTGTTGCAGTCGCTCGTTGGGTGATTGACAAACCTATGGTAGCGGAAATACTTAGGATTTTCCATTTCTTCCTCGGTCGGCAAACGTCTGAGAGGAGGTAACTTGATTGCGTCGTCTTGAATCCACGCTTCCAGAAGTTCTATGACTTCATTCATTGGAAATGGGAAATCTGGAGCAACATCTCCTGTTTCTCGCACAGGAGTTTTAACCGCGGCTTTCCGGGGTGAAGTTGTTTATGCTGATGCTGCACGCTTAGACTGTTTTTTCGTCGCCAGGTCTTCCCTCTTTCCTCCTTCGCATACCACGCTCACAGAAGGACCGATGTTATATTGTTTATTGATGAGACGCCTGCTCCCGTGACTCTCACTTGCATCCCCATTTTTGACGATCCTGGTCCTTTCTAACAATGCTGGTGTTGTTGTGGCTGAGCGCTTAACAGCTTCATGGAGTTCAGAAAATGTTTGGAAATGCAGGTTCTCCAACAAAGCGCGATATATGGGAACCATCCCATTAATGCACGTTTCCACCAACTGGTGTTCCGTGACATTCGGATCATGGCAATCCAACGCCTGGATTCTGAATCTTTTGAAGAAATCATTTGGATGCTCATTATTTCGTTGGAGTATTCTTCCTAAGTCTGAAAAGGTAATCTGTTCAGACACGAAGAAATACTTTTTGTAGAAGGCCGTGACCATCTCACACCAGTTGGGTATATTGTTTGGTGCGATATTGTTGTACCAGATGTACGCTCTTCCGTTAAGTGACTTTGAAAATTCTTTCATGCGGAGTACATGGTTGTATTCATGTTCTCCCAAATATTCCAAAAATCGAGAAATGTGTTCACGAGCGTTACCAGTACCATCATAGAGGGAGAACTGAGGAGAGGTATATCCTCTCGGAAGGGGAATTCGCATCACATCATGAGGGTACAAGAGTTGATGCTGGTGCATATCCATTGAATTTCCCTTGCCTTGATTCTGAAGGAGTCGCTCCAGGTCCTCAGTGTAACGAAGTTGGATGGCTGGTTCCTTTCCCACAGGCGTTCGGGGGAAACACGAGCTTCTTCATCCACGTAGGCATGCGTTTCTGAAGTTCCTGCTCCGGCTGTATTGAACGTGCTCCTTGTTGGCTCCAGGGGTTATGGTGAATCTTGCGGCAATCGTTCTGTTAATGTTTTGAGAAAAGTGAGTACCTCTTTCTGAATTGCAGCCATGTCCGTCTGAGCCTTAGCAATAAGTTCTTGCCTTTCCATCAAATCCATAAAAGTAATAGGGGGTTTTCCTCATCTTGTTCCTTCAGCCCCTCTGACGGAGGAGTGGCAGTTGCTCTGGTGACGACTGGAGGCGTCACACTTGAAGAAATACTAGGGTTTGACCGATTGAATCCAGGCACTGGGCGCTAATTTTAATGATCGATCAGGCATGCGTGAATACAGTCCGCTGGCGTGCATGCGTACACCTCTTGGTCCCTCAAAGATTAGATCTAGGCCACTCATGTTGACCTTCAAATACGAGTGGTCACGATCTATTTGCGACAGAATTACATTGCCACAAAGCATAAATTAGGGTTTGAAGGTCGTATGACCTATCACCTTTTAGGCGTGCATTTCGAGGCATATGATCCGGGTTTGCACAGGTCGGTCGGTCGCATGTAAAGGTGGACCAATGGTGGACATGCTAACACCTTTGGGACCACTTGAATCTATATTTACACCATCCGTTTAGGCTGGTGTAGATGGATGGTCGTGATCAATTTACGACAGATGTATGTTTCCGTAAACCCTAATTAGGACAGCCACGTCCACGCGACTTTGACCAAGCGGTTTGGAAATACCGTTGGCTTCCCTTAGGGAAATCGATCACGTGGGGACAATGTTGGGATGACGGTGAACTTATGTGCACCTTCTTGATGGTCCAAAACACGATCTAAGTCATCCAAATAGGCTGGCTAAGTTGGATGGCCGTGATCGATTTAAGACACTAGTGTACTTACGCGACCCAAAATAGGGTTTGGAAGCGTCATGCCTGCCATGATTTAGGCAAGCGTTTTATTACTATAGGTCCCACCGTGAGCAAACCGTTCGAGTGAGGGGAAAGTGGCGCCACCAGTGTGCGTGTTAGCGCTTCCCTAATCATTCATTGAATGATCTAATCCGTCCAACCAAGCTGGCGAAGTTGGACAGTTCATGCTCGATCGAACTTCTCCCAAGCAACGCGACCACCCTACTCAGGGTTGGTGTTTGACAGCGCTGGAAGACTTATGGGTGATGTTCGATCGGTTAGGGCATTAGTGGGACCATCAGTGGTCATCACGACGATTTCCTATTCCTTCCAGAGTTTGGCTAGGCTTGTTAAATTACGCTGCCAATTTGTGTGGTCGTGATCGTTTCTGAGACTGACATGGACAGTCTAGATTTCCCTTAAGGAAGTTAAACATGCTCGATCAAGCTAACTTTAATCAAAAGTGCGTCGATGCGAGATTCTCTTTGTTAGAGAATGATATAGCCTGTGCGGGTATTCCATGCATACCTCAATATTGGAACTTCGGGAGATTCATGCTACTCTACTGAGAGTGAGCACTTAATCATCATGTCATGTCAATGATGAGGGTTTGGCTGAGAACACAACACGAAAAATACCAGGCGGATCATGCATTAATTGTTAAGAATTCACAGAATATTTGGGATTGCTGTTGCACGCATCATTCTGAGTGAATTTCATGTATATATTGAATTTCTTCAAATAAATAAAGCAAATAGGTTTTCTACATTCATCACTTATTAAATGGATTTACCCTTTGCAAGATGTCAGCGGTTAAAATTTGGTTTTACAATTTTAGCCCTGAACTAAAATCCACCATCAACACAAACATACAAAGCAAATATTCTTTGCTCTGCTCTTTTGGTGGAAGTGCAAGCCATGTTCAGAGTAAGTGTTGGAGATTCAAGAGTGTTGGGGAAAAACGAGCCGCCGGCTTTATGGGAAAGTGAAGAGTCGAGTGTGTTGTCGAGACTACTCAGCCGGGAAAAATGTTAATCCTCACACAGATGCACCGGGGGTGCTTAGATTCGGGAAATCAATCTGTGTGACTCCGGCCTAAACCAAGACAATGGTCGTTCCAGAGTCAATTCGGTCGCAAATAGGGAGATGGGTTGATCTGTAGGAGGGAACCTGAGAGTTGTGTGGGATCAGTGATGATCAAGGATTGTGGGTGTGTTGAAGGTTTCTGCAATATTGCTGAACTGCTAAAGTTGAGTTATGTGAATAAGTTTATATCGAGTTGTTGACGGATAATGATGATAATCGATGATTGATGATATCCTGATGTCCTCGATTTAGACTTATTTTTATTGCAAGAATGATGTACCACTGATCCCTGTAAATGTGACGGTTTCTTGAGTGAAAGAGTGGGAAAGTGGGAGATCGTGGTAAAGTCAGTTCCATGTCGTTCGAAGACTTGACTGATCGTGCACCCATTACTTTGCTAACTCCTTCAATCGTTTACACGACTTACGCACATTTCTCGTTGTGGATAAATCCACGTGCCGTAGACCGCCAGACCAAAAACCTAAGTGATATCCCCCCATTTGTGACGTGATTGATATTTCACGAATCGTGGAGTCTGCAAGGCAGAGTGTATTAGTTAGTCAGTTTTTGACTGATTTAGACTGTGACTCTAGTTTTGTTGAATCAAGCATAAGTGGTGAATGCTCAGTGATTCATGGATTGAACATGTAGTTCTCTGAGATGTCAATGAGTTACTGACTAGATCGACTGAGCAAGTATTGCTCAACTCGACGAATTGCTGAATATTGAGAGTTTGTCGAGCAATTGAGCAAGTATTGCTCAATTTGAAGAATTTGATAATTTTGGCGTGCAACTGAGTAAGTGTTGCTCAATTCAACAAAATACTGAATATTGATAATTTGACGTGCAATTGAGCAAGTGTTACTTAATTAGACAAACTACTGATGAATTACTGAACATTGATGGTTGGATCAATATTCGAGCAACTGAGCAAGTATTGCTCAATTTGACGAATTATTTACTGGTACCGTGATCCAATAAAATATTAATCAAAAATATTGGTGAAGTACCGAATATTATTGATTTGGATGTTGATTGCTCAATCAACATTATTTTGTGTTTGAACTTGCTCAGAATGGTGACCCGTGGAGCGTTTGTTCGAAACCCTAATTTTATCAATCCTTCATCAATTGGTGAATTGTTGAAAATTGGTCATGAGTGACGAGGGACCAACCACATGGAATGATGAGCGTCCATGGGTGCCCAGTGCTCGAGTGAGCACGCACCAGGGTTCTCAGTTTGAGAGTTGGTGAAAAAACGATGATTAAATGCAGGATTCATTATTTATTGAAATATTGTTGGATTCAGCATTAGGTAATAAAACCTAGGTATGAGAGATGAGAACCGACCAAGAGAGCATGGGACCGACTCTTGGTGGTCACCGGACCAGTTGTTGGTTATTTGGATAATCCCCCAGTTGGTTGGAGAGAGTTCGGGCCCAATATGAGCAATTAAGCAAATTAGGTTAGAATTATTAAAACGTGCGGAACCGGCCTTGTGAAAGCCCTAGGAATGACCCTGTTCGGTCATGAAGGCGTGCACGTGTTGTCGTGGTGTCCGTGTTTCCATACCGAGGGTTTCAGTATTTTCTGATGCACGTTCGAGAAATATCGTGAAGTTTCAGAAGAGTTTCATCTTGACTGAGAATTCGCGATTTTTGTTGGAATGAGCATGTATGCTCAATTCATCAATATTTTGAAAATATTAAAATAAAAGTGTTTTAATAATTAAAATTTCCGTGAGAGGCTAGCCAGTCATGTGACTTTGTTGGCTTTTGGTTTTTCGTGATTTTAGCAATATTTGAGAAAATATGGAGAAATCATGAATTTTTATCAAACCTAGGAGTTTCATGAATTGAGGAAAATAATAATTATGCAAGATTAGGGATTGCAAGGTGTGGGACCGACCATGGCTAGGGAATGGCTGGCCGGCTAGGTTGTCCGGTCCCACGCACCTTTCCCTATTTTATGATTTTTCATGAATCCTTTAAGTTATGGAGAATCCTTGAAGTTATGGAGAATCCATGAGTTTTTGTTGAAACGGAGGAGTTTCGTGAGATTAGGGAATAATAATTATGAAAGCTAGGGATTGTAAGGTGTGGGACCGACCATGGCTCGGGCATGGCCGGCCGGCTGGGTTGCCCGGTCCCGCACAACTCTCCTTATTTTATAATATTATTTCGTGAATCCACGAAGTTATGGAGAATTCACGGGTTTTGCAAAAACAAGGAAAGTTGCTAAAACCAAGGAGTTTTCGTGAGTTCACGAAATAACAAAAAATAAGGAAAATAATGAGAGAGGCACGGACCGACCATGGCTAGGGAACGACAAGAGGAAGACGTCTCCAAATGAGAGGTAGCGAAAAGAGGAAGACGTCTCCAAATGCGACACAGGTAAGTTCCTTTTTTGTGATTTTAGCCAAAGTATATCAATCACACTTTTAATTGTATTGTTGATCTTGTGATAGGATGGTCGTGCTGTGAGACTTCGAATTGATGTAAACTCTACAAACCTTCAAGAAAGTCCTCAAGGAGGAGAAGGCAGGAGCAGGGCATCTCATAGGATGATACCGAATAATATACAATCCCCTGCCGCTTCTTTGATGAGTTTTTAGCTCCTTTCTTTGCCATTGTGACTTTCTAGTCCGTATAATTAGGATCTTGAAAGAATATTGTTAATTCTTTCCATAATTTTTCTCCATCGGTTATTGATGGTCTTCTTTTTTCTCCTGGTCGAATAATTCAGGGATCCAGCACCGAGGAAGTCGACGTAAGTATTCCCTTTTCGCGCTAATCGTTGTAACATGCCTTTGGATGAATTAGTGATGATTGTTGTTGATGTATTCAGGGGGAAATCATTTTAGACAAGAAGCATATTGATGAAGCACACTCTTCTTTGAGTCATGGAGATATGGAGAGTTCCCGAAATCCGGAACCGAATGAAGATAACGGAGTTGCCAACGGAGATTCCAACACCGCCGAGCCTTCAAATGGTTTAGAGACTCCCATAGTAAGTGTACCTCCTGTGACCTCTTCATATATGTATGATATTTCTGATTTATGAATGAATGAGTGAAATTCCATGCGAGTATACGAGTAATTTTTCCGAAATACGCCACCAGGAAATTTCAGACTTCAGCTTTTAGTAAAAACACCGTAGAATCCTCGTTTTGAGTCGGATTTTCGATGTATGCATATGTATCTTCAATCCCATGAAATTTCCAAGGTTTAGCAAAAGTAGCGTTTTGATTTTTGAGCATGTTTAGGGCCTGAAAAAGGGGAAACCGTAAACTTCCAGGAGATTTTCAGAACTTTTCCAGATTGCATGTCGTCCAATGTTTTGGCCACATATCCTTGATCGTTCATACGATAGTTATGAAATTTAGACATGTTGTAGAGGACTTCCATAAAAAGAGAATGGTATATGACCCAACATCAAATTCCTTACCAATTTCTCCCAGTTCATCGTTTAATACAGCACAGTGTAGAATCTCTTCAGATGAGCTTGTTTAAAAACGCGTTTCATGGATTCTACACCATTTGCTCATGTTTTGGGTGCAAAATAAGGAACTTAGATGATGTTAGTTCACTTAAATTCTGAATTTTATGGTTTCCTTTGATTTTCCTGCTCTAATCTCATGTAATCTTCATATTAGGTACCAAATACTGAAGTTGGGAATAACGGAACCAATGTTGAATATTCGAGCAATGTGGTAAATCACAGAAGTAACATCACCAACTCTCCAACTCCAGGCTATGAGAATATCATTATTGAAGCCATAGAAGAAACTGAGACTCCAGTTTCTATTGAAACCGAGCAAAGAACAGAAGAAACTTTCCCAGAAGAAGATGTTGTAATGATAACAGAGGATGCTCCAGTAGTTGAGAATCATGTAGTAATACACGAATATCCCAATGAAGGGATTGTTTGTGAGCCTCCATTTGGTGCTCAACTCCCGTATCATGTGTATGTTAGTGGATTCAGGGTTCCTACTGGGTATGCCATCATGTATGAGAAGTTGTGGAAAATGTATGGTCTGATCGTATCTACTTCTTGACAATGAAATTGGGAAACATATTGCGTGTTATAGATTACATATGAACCAGGGCCAGAATTATTGTTACTCGAGATGTACTCTTTGATTGGGAGTACAACTTGGAGAATTCTGAGATACTTGGCTTTAACTTGAAGTGGCTTCGTCAGAAGATCAACATTATCAAGGATGCAGTAGTGAAGAACATCCCTTTTACTAGTAATGATGTGATTGAGAAAATGACCAAGATTGCTGAGCTGAACAAAAAGCTGGAGTTGGAGAGAGCGGCTTTGCAACTATTGGAGAATGTTGAGAAGCAGAAATCATACTTCGATGGATTCCTTTAGTTTTCTTCCGATAATCTCCGAACATTGAACTTCTGAGAGATGTGAGGTTTTATTTTGGTTTTTAAATTTTGATTGGTTTTGAATTCGTGAGTGACTGATTTCTTTTGAATTTTGGATCTGATAGAGACTTTTTCTTAAATAAAGAACTTTGATAAATTACAGAATTCAAATATTGTATGCAAGTATTTCAAACGCTTTGGAGGAATTGAAAATACATGTGAAAGAAAATCCTAAAAGCAAACCAAATATTTCTGTGTCTGGCAGGGAACGCCTGAATTTCCGAGTACCTTAGACATCAAAAGTTTTGAGCCAATTCTCATGAATTACTAGTATGGTCCTTCCATCCATGTTGATTAGCTTGTAGTATCCTCCAATTATGGATATTGCAACCATAAAAGGTCCTTCCCAATTGGAGCTCCTTGTAGAATAGAGATCACGTTTAGCTGCCTTAAGAACTAAATCTCATTCTTGGAATTTGTTAGGCTTGGTTGTACGCGCCTTGAATATCTTCGCTGGTTTGGGATTCCCCGAGCAGCGGAGTTCCATGGTTGTGGTACATGTGGACACTCGCGCAGAGGGAAGCATCTAGGATACTGTTTATCAAACTCGACCATTATTTCTGGAGATGACCGTGTTGGTGGAGTGCTGAATTTTGAGAGGTTCTGCATCTAACCACTTAGTGAAGTATTGCTGAGGAGAAACTAGACACTCTTAACGTTTGGTGATAGCTAGGTTTTGAGCAGAACTGAGTCCTCGGACTAGGGTAGCATATTTGAAAGTTGTTAATATGGAATTATGAGGGGGAATAAGACTTGCCTGCGTGCGGAATCTCCTGATAAATTCACGTGCGCTTTATTCAGGCTTTTTTGTGAGTCCTATCAAGGCTTGGACATTCTCCAAATGCTCGAAAGGTTGATCATCTTCCGAGTCAGAACTTTCTTAGACAGAGAATTGTGCAACTGAAGATGAAGGTACCGCACAAACTCTTCCATCATGAATCCATGCTCGCCCCAGAACCATGTCATATCCCGGATCCTCTTTAATTATGAAGAATTTAGTTTCGGTTCAGGTTGAATTATTTCTTATGTTGAGAATGATGTAACCATAAGCCTCCCTGGAGGTTCCCTCATGGTCTCGGATTGAGATAGGGGCATGAGTTTCCTCTTGTCGAGTAATACCAGCGGTTCCCTCATGGTCTCGTTTGAATTCATTTTCCTTGAGATACCCATAATGAGAAGTCCCCAGTCGTACATCTCTTTGTCCGTCACTGGCAGTTCAGGGAATGTCTCCTGAATTGTCAGTCTTTTTCCTAACACAATATGGTTCAGTGCAACAAACATATCATCTCTTTGAGCCTTTGAAAAGTACAGCAACTCGCAGACGTGCTCAATTAAGGATTGAACTGCTTCCTTGACTGGCTGCTCGGAGAGTGCAAATGTTTTGATTGAGAGGGGATTTCTGTGCACTCCTTCAGTCCCCAGTTCTCCTGAGTCGGCCTTCTCTTTGAAAATGCGCTTCAAAATTCTGCAATCACTTGTTGGATGACTGATATACCTATGGAAATGACAGTAGCGTGCATTTTCCATTTGTTCCACAGTTGGTTCCTTTTTGACATGAGGTAGTTTGATTGCACCATCTTGGATCCATACTTCTAATAGTTCGATCACTTCTTCAATGGGAAAAGGGAAGTCAGGAACTTCTTGATCATTCTGCTGGGGTTGTGTATTTCTAGTCTGGTTGTCCTTCCTTGGAGCTTTCGAAGGGTGAGACGTCGGAGAAGCATTCTTATGTTGTTTTGCCTCGGATTTTCTCTTGCTCCCTTAAACAACATTCATGGAAGTTTCAACGTTGTACTGCTTGTTGATCATACGCATGGTAGTGCTGCTTCGATTGTCTTTCGATTCCTCTACTTTGACAATTTTCGTTCTTTCTAGCAATGCGGGAGCAATAGTCGCTGATCGCTTGGCCGCTTCATGAAGTTCTGAAAAGGTCTGAAAGCGAAGATTTTCCAGCAAAGCTCTGTAAACTGGGATCATCCCATTGATGCACAAGTCCACCAGTTGTTGTTCAGCAACGTTTGGATCATGACAATCCAAATCTTGAACCCTGAACCTCTTCACATAGTCATTCAGATTTTCGGCAGTTTTCTGAGCCATCCTTCCCAAGTCAGAAAGAGTATTTTGCTCAGACACAAAGAAGTACTTTCTGTAGAAAGCATTAATCATTTCTCCCCAATTAGCTATGCTTCCTGGTTCAAGTAGTTCTCTGAGATGTCAATGAATTACTGACTAGAGAGACTGAGCAAGTATTGCTCAACTCGACGAATTTGATAATTTTGGCGTGCAACTGAGCAAGTGTTTCTCAATTCAACAAAATATTGAATATTGATAATTTGACTTGCAATTGAGCAAGTGTTGCTCAATTCGACAAACTACTGATGAATTACTGAACATTGATGGTTGGATCAATATTCGAGCAACTGAGCAAGTATTGCTCAATTTGACGAATTATTTACTGGTGCCGTGATCCAATAAAATATTAATAGAAAATATTGGTGAAGTACCGAATATTATTGATTTGGATGTTGATTGCTCAATCAACATTTAGAATGGTGATTCGTGGAGCGTTTGTTCGAAACCCTAATTTTATAAATCCTTCATCAATTGGTGAATTTTTGAAAATTGGTCATGAGTGACGAGGGACCAACCACATGGAATGATGAGCATCCATGGGTGCCCAGTTCTCGAGTGAGCACGCACCAAGGTTCTCAGTTTGAGAGTTGGTGAAAAAACGATGATTAAATGCAGGATTCATTAGAACCTGATGAGAAAAATGGATAATTAGAACCTGATGAGAAAAATGGAGT
The DNA here is from genome assembly GCF_003573695.1 of Papaver somniferum. Lineage (NCBI taxonomy): Eukaryota > Viridiplantae > Streptophyta > Magnoliopsida > Ranunculales > Papaveraceae > Papaver > Papaver somniferum. Next base: position 90,365 of record NW_020643262.1, read on the forward strand.
GTATCTTTATTTTGGTCTTATCGAATTAAGAGGTTGTTTTTGAACAATCAGTTTAGCAAAGGGACTAATTTTCTTAGTTGTTTTTGGTTTTCTAAACTAAATTGGAAAAAAAAAATCGGACAATTGTTTCCTTGGTAACATATCAAAATAAGTCTACTTGTAGTTTCGGTTTTGATATTGGTTATCAGAATATAATGTGTGGAACCCTCGTGCCTAACTCTACAGGTTTGCAAGTCTATTATGAGATTTGTAAGATTCTTTTCGTGTTGTCCTTTATTTTTTCGTTTCTTTGTCATTTTTGTGACAAAAAGGGGGAGAAATATATGGAGTAAACAGGTGATGCTGGCATTGATTTTATATTGATTGGCATCGCTAGGGAAAAGAACATTGGTAATCGAATGTTTTATCTAACGAAAGAGTGAAAGCACAGACTAAGGGGGAGTAACATGTCATATAAATTGGTATAACAAGGACGTGCGTATTGAATATCTACCTATCTTCCTTACAGGGAGTATTAGCTTTGTTATTATAATGTGAACAACGGCATTTTCAAGGATTGAATGTAAGTAATGTTACTGTGCTGTTGAATTGGGAATCAAGCGGATTTTAATGAATTCTTGTAATTTGTTTATGCATATGATGTAAGAGTTTTGTCACTAAAATTGAAAAAGGGGGAGATTGTTAGAGCATTGATCGGCTTGGTTGTCATATTTTAGTGAATCAAAACTCATGTTAAGAGTCGCTTGATTATGAATTAAAGTCAACTTCGTATAGGTTAGCTTGAAAGTATTAGGATATGAGACATTACAAGTATTGCGAAGTCTATAAGATGTGAAGAAGCAAGGATCTACTACGACAACAATCATTCTTCCACTTGAGGTTAGTGATATTTGACTTGAAATGTTTCATTCCCTAACGTATCTTTCAAGTCGTGCATATCGAAAACATAACTGCGAAGCATATTTGAACTCTAGATAGACGTAGTATTAAGGAATACAATACGAGGTTTATTGCTTAACCATTAAACTTTGTAGATAAGACATCGTCATAATTATATGAATGCTATTGTGATTATGTATGGGTATAAGGTGAGGATTTCATCCTAGGGAACAATATTTACATGTGTTCTAAGGAAGTAAGTTCATAAACTTGTTTGTGGACCGAAAAGGAAATTTCCAGGTGTTATTGGTTTTGTTGTTCATTGCATATCTTATGAACAACCAATATGTGTGATAGAGTATAACCGCTCACAACTTGTTGTGTTCTTGGTAGAACTATTCACAAAGGCCTAACTTATGTATTGGTATAACTTTTATTAGTAAAACTGATCTTAAGTAATCACCCGTGGTATGATCGGATTTTGTATGTCTGACCAATTAAAAGGAGGGGAACCGATCCTTGCAAGGGGTGCAGTACATCAAATGGAACCGATCCTTGTATGGGGTGCAACAAGGTTTATAACAGAAAGGGGAACTGATCCTATGGACATGTGCAACACGTTTTTAGGAAAAGGGGAACCGATCCTATGGACATGTTCAACACATATAAGTTAGATACCATATATATATGTGGGGAACCGATCCTAGTACCTAGTCAACCGAATTTTTGGAAAGCTAGTGTGACTATGCACAATACTCACATGGAGGTAGAACCGAAACTTGTTTTGGTAGAACCGTAATCCCATGATTGTGATTGAATGTTGGTTTGATCAATCACATAGTTCTTGAAAGTCAGATGAACCAATTCTAAACTTTTTTGGAAGTGTGGCAAATCGGTTTCAAGGTTGTAAGTGTGAAAGAGAACTTACAAAAGTTAAGATGTCGACAAACTTTGAACACGTGTTGTGAATGTTTATTTCTTTAATTGTTCAAAGATATTCTTTAACGGCTAAGGGAAGAGAATCCCAGGATCGAAACATAAGTAAGTTAAGAACCTTTTAATTAAGTTTATTAATTTAATTTTATAGGGAAATTACAGAATTAGTAATGTGCATTTACTAATTAGATTTTCCGAGAGATTTCGATCGTTATTTTTGGACAGACCATTTCCAGGAATTATGAAAACCGAATATGTGCTTTTATGAATATATTGAGAATATTTTCGGTTATGGAAATTCCTTGGTGTCCATACTTCCTTGTATATAAATACTCGAAGTTTGCCTTTCTAGCAAACTAATCCTTCGTAACAACAGATTTACTCTTTTGTTGTTGTTACTGGTGTAGCCGCCTATTCGGAGAGGAGATTAACCTAATTAGGCGAAATCTCTTACGGCCGCTTAGTTTAAAGTCTTCTTTGGGATTGAGAAGCTCTAGCGTGTACCGTCAGTGGGAAACTAGATAATTGCGCTTTATCTTTTGTTTTCGATAGATTGGATTTACTAACGGTGGTTGAAATCTGATTGCACCTAGTTTGTTTATTCTTGAGAATCTTCTCTTCACTCAAACTAGTTCAGAGTTTCGACAGGGATCTTTAGACTGTTGTTAGTTCTAAAGACGATCTTGTGATAATCCATTGTTAACAGACTCCCTTCTGTGCGTGATTGATCACAAGAGATTCAAGTGATTGTGTGCAGGTTTTTATTGAAGATTTAAGAAGATATTGAAGATCTGACTTGGGTTTTATAATCTTTGGTGTGCACAATACTTGTTTAGATAAAAGAGGATCCAATTGATAATCAGTTTATCCTTGTGGTAGATTGGATTGATTAATTGAGTAGATCGGCATCAACACGATTCTTCGGATTAAATGTGTTGTTGGCTTAATCTTAATCGATTACCTTTGGTGATTGAATATAAGATAGATCTAAGGACCTGACAAAAGAGTTTATGTTGAGATAAACGGAAGATCCTTTGTCCGACTCATATCACTTGGTTGAATAGAGTTGATACCAAAAAGATTTGTTGTTCCTTACTGTTTGGAATACGAGCCAAAGGAATTGTTCCAAGTACGTGACTTATTTATAAGTTGGAGGCGTGGGAATACAGAAGGAACTAGGTGAACTATAGGGTTAGTTACTTGGTCTCAACTATACGAAGTTAGTGTAATTTTGTGTAGCGGCTTAATCCTGAGAGTATTCAATTCTGGACTAGGTCCCGGGGTTTTTCTGCATTTGCGGTTTCCTCGTTAACAAAATCTTGCCGTGTCATTTACTTTTATATTCCGCATTATAATTTTTTTTATTATAATTAAAGTAAATTACACAAACGTTAATTCCTATTTACTTGATAAGCAATCCTATTGTGTTTGGTTAAGTCCGAACCTTTGTATCAAGTAAACATACTTCGTTGTTGTTTTGTCTCGATCTCGTATCCATAGAAAATCACACGAAGTGTGAACCGATTAGTTGTATTGTCTCGACTCAGTCCATAGACAATCACTTTCGGATAAAGGACTTATAGGTAGGAAAAGTTTTAGCTTGAGGTATATTTGGGTACCCTCGCCTTTTCAATTGGTATCAGAGCAGGCAAACATGAAAAGATCTAACAATCTGTGTTTGGTGCGATCCAACCTATAAGAATTGGATTTAATGTCCGATTCAGTTAACGTTATGCAAGAGTTTGAATGCTCAAAAGTTGAAGATGTTAATACTTCGTTGACTCATGATCCCGGAGTTACGAAAACATCTGTGTCTTTTTCTGAGGAAAAAGAAGATGCTGATAAAGAGTTGGTAAAACTCCTAAAGCTTATACAATCTCTGTCTTCTAAAGTGTTTATTTTAAAGATAGTCAAATCTTCTTAAGCAGGAGATCATAGAAAAATACATTCAACTGAACTGTCTAGCCAAAGAGAAAATGAATCTCGTTGTCAAACTAGAAGCTCTTGGTAAATCTCTTACAGATAAAGAGACATGTTCTATGATTCTGACTAACGATGCTGTTGTGATTTCTTCTGATGATGAAACTAAAAGTCCTTTCTCGACTTTTATAGATTGTGACAAAACCGGGTTAATCACATCTGAAACAGATCAAGATGATAGTAGTTTGACTAACTACATCAAGTTAGAGGAGGATGAGAAACCAGCTTCTAGATCTACTGATGATCAAACGAAATCTTGTCCAAAGGAAACTTTGAACTGATATCGTGATGATACTAAGGAATACAATTTTCAGTCACTTGACAGGAAACTTATACTTCTTCAACATTCGGTGGTAAAAATTTTGAAAGAAGTTTATTGTCTTAAAAAACTGAAAGATTATTCCTCAGTAGAAAGACAGATTATACTACATCCCAATAAGATCAACTCAAAGGAGTCAGAGGAAAGAGTTGATAATTGCTTCTGGAAAAAGGTTCCTCTGCACCCATATCGAAACAGTTCTGGTTTTGATAAGGAACGACTTCATAAGGAAGGGAAAGAGAGAATCTCTGCCAAAAGAAACAATCAGGATTTTCCGATAGTTGTTTCAAATGATCCCACTAATGTGAATAATAACAAAGTCCTTAGAATGAGAAAATCTTACGAAAGTATCATTGAAAGAATTAAGAGAGATCTAGCTGTCTCCGAGAATTCTCACATTAGTACATTTTCTCCACATGATCATATCTCTAGAGTTAGAAAAGATCATCGTCTTGGGAGAAAATCTTTTGGGAGGAAATTCCCTACAAGAAACATGAACTATATTTATGATAATCACTGTAAGATGGAAAAATATTACTCCGATGCAACTTAGTTGTATCATATGTTGTGCTTTCTCATCTTTTCGTGCTCATAATATTTGATGGGAAAGGCAAAATAAAACAGGAGAACATGTACCTTTTGTAGTACCTTATCAGAAAAACTCTGTGATAGTATATGGGTTGCTGTGAATCCATGGCAGTCTATAAAAAGTTCATGTTTAAACATGTTTCTCCAAATTGGAGTTATTTGGAACTTTAGGATGTTTTTAATAAACCTTCCAACTTAAGTTTCTCGGATTAAGGGAAAAAAATATATGGTTTTATATTTTCGGATTTTCCAGAGGTCTTTTGGTCCAAAAGTTGTCTCTTTTAAGAGGAGAAACTTTTTCTTGTCTGTATTCGAAACCCTGAGGAATCCTTTATATTTTTTCATAATCAATTATGCCTCCAGTAACTCGCAGTGTCTCAAAGACTAATAAGGAGGAATCTCAAAAGGTTAAGGGTTGTCAAGGAATCAATACAGAGAGAAAGAAGAAAGGCATTATGTCTGATTACGACTCTGATAGTTCAGTTGGATCACAAGATGAGTCATGTCTATTAGCTTACAATAAACAAGATCCAACCAAAACCCATTGGATTCATTCTGATATTATGTCTCAATATATCCAAGGTTTTGATGAACTAGAAACCAATCTTTGTATGACTGTTCAACATCAAGAATGGGTAAAAGAGAAGTACGAACGAACAAGAGGAATTCTTGCTGAGCTCAAATCTCTAATTGAAGAACTTGAAAAACAGGAAGTGGTTGCAGACAAGTCTATTGAGACATGCGTTAAGAGTTTGAACACTGAAGAGACCTCGGTGAACAACAAGAGCACCACTAGAGATTAAGTGATTTGCTGTAATACTTAATCTAGTATAATAGACATCATTTTTTGATTTCTTTCATTGATTGTATTGGTCTATTATGAATAAAATTATTTGATTAGTAATTTTTCTTGTGATAGTTTTCGGTTTACATAGCCTATGCTTAATTTCTTTTATCTTATTGCTATGTTTGTTCATGGGATGTTTGATTTCGGTGTACTACCTTAATATTCGATCTCATATATTGTGAACCCTTATGGTTTGGGTGACTTTTTGATTTAGCGGGATTAAGTTCTATCCCTAGTAGGTAGGCTTTATCAAAGGATCATGATGGGTTGGATAGAAATAATATGTGAAAAAGTCACAATATGTTGAATCGGTTTTGGTTTAGCATAAAAGCATATGTGTTTCGACGGTTTTCAACTTTTGCTTGCAATTGTTAAAACCGGTTTTCAACCTTTCTCTGGTAAAGGTTGAGGTGTGTTGTTATTATTTTTTTATGCATAAGGATGACAACGTGGTGATATTTCGATATCAATTCTCCCTGGACGAAGATGCTACCATATTGGAGAAGTGGATGCGAAATTATTGAGGTAACAATCTTGTTAGTTAATTTTTCCTGTTTAAGAAAAGCCTGAGATTATATTATATATATTTGTTGCTTTTGCTTAACAAAATTTCGGTTCAATTGATATTTATTCCATGATGTGTCTGTGGATGTGTGTTTCAATTGGTTCCAGTTAAGAAAAACTATTGTTATCTTGCTTTATTGTGTGGTATCAATTGTTTAGGCTTACAAAATTTCGGTACAATTGATGTATGTGTGATTCAATTGGTTCCGGTTAAGAAAAACCATTGTTATCTTGCTTTTGTATGGTATCAATTGTTTAGGCTTACAAAATTACGGTGCAATTGCGGTGCTTTTAATGTTTATGTTGTTTCAATTGCTTCCGATTGAGGTGAATAATTATGCAAGTTGATTTATTTTGGTTTGTATGAATTATTTATAGCTTAACGAAATAATTTGTGTACGGGATGAGTTGTTTAGTCAAATTCGATTCCGGATAAGAAACTAAGTTAATCATGATCTTAGTTTGTCTTATCAAAGTGAGGTTTCGGTCATTCAAGTATAATCGAATGCCTAAACAAGGAATGCTAGTTAACTAACCTAGTACTTGTCTTGTTTAAAATTTAAAGGTCTAAGTTTATGGATAATTAGAACCTGATGAGAAAAATTGAGTGTATCTTTATTTTGGTCTTATCGAATTAAGAGGTTGTTTTTGAACAATCAGTTTAGCAAAGGGACTATTTTTCTTAGTTGTTTTTGGTTTTCTAAACTAAATTGGAAAAAAAAATCGGACAATTGTTTCCTTGGTAACATATCAAAATAAGTCTACTTGTAGTTTCGGTTTTGATATTGGTTATCAGAACATAATGTGTGGAACCCTCGTTCCTAACTCTACAGGTTTGCAAGTCTAGTATGAGATTTGTAAGATTCTTTTCGTGTTGTCCTTTATTTTTTCGTTTCTTTGTCATTTTTGTGACAAAAAGGGGGAGAAATATATGGAGTAAACAGGTAATGCTGGCATTGATTTTATATTGATTGGCATCGCTAGGGAAAAGAACATTGGCAATCGAATGTTTTATTTAACGAAAGAGTGAAAGCACAGACTAAGGGGGAGTAACATGTCATATAAATTGGTATAACAAAGAAGTGTGGATTCAATATCTACCTATCTTCCTTACGGGGAGTATTATCTTTGTTATTATAATGTGAACAACGACATTTTCAAGGATTGAATGTAAGCAATTTTACTGTGCTGTTGAATTGGGAATCAAGCGGATTTTAATGAATTCTTGTAATTTGTTTATCCATATGATGTAAGAGTTTTGTCACTAAAATTGACAAAGGGGGAGATTGTTAGAGCATTGCTCGTATTGGTTGTCATATTTTAGTGAATCAAAACTCATGTTAAGAGTCGCTTGATTATGAATTAAAGTCAACTTCGTATAGGTTAGCTTGAAAGTATTAGGATATGAGACATTACAAGTATTGCGAAGTCTATAAGATGTGAAGAAGCAAGGAACTACTACGACAACAATCATTCTTCCACTTGAGGTTAGTGATATTTGACTTGAACTGTTTCATTCCCTAACGTATCTTTCAAGTCGTGCATATTGAAAACATAACTGCGAAGCATATTTGAACTCTAGATAGACATAGTATTATGGAATACAATACGAGGTTTATTGCTTAACCATTAAACTTTATAGATAGGACATCGTCATAATTATTTGAATGCTATTGTGATTATGTATGGGTATGAGGTGAGAATTTCATCCTAGGGAACAATATTTACATGTGTTCTAAGGAAGTAAGTTCATAAACTTGTTTGTGGACCGAAAAGGAAATTGCCAGGTGTTATTGGTTTTGTTGTTCATTGCATATCTTATGAACAACCAATATGTGTGATAGAGTAACGGAACCAATGTTGAATATTCGAGCAATGTGGTAAATCAAAGAAGTAACATCACCAACTCTCCACCTCCAGGCTATGAGAATATCATTATTGAAGCCGTAGAGGAAACTGAGACTCCAGTTGCTATTGAAACCGAGCAAAGAACAGAAGAAACTGTCCCAGAAGAAGATGTTGTAATGATAACAGAGGATGCTCCAGTAGTTGAGAATCATGTAGTAATACACGAATATCCCAATGAAGGGATTGTTTGTGAGCCTCCATTTGGTGCTCAACTCCCGTATCATGTGTATGTTAGTGGATTCAGGGTTCCTACTGGGTATGCCATCATGTATGAGAAGTTGTGGAAAATGTATGGTCATATTGTTGTTGCCAGGGATCCTGATCGTAGCTACTTCTTGACAATGAAATTGGGAAAACATATTGCGTGTTATAGATTACATATGAACCAGGGCCAGAATTATTGTTAGTCGAGATGTACTCTTTGATTGGGAGTACAACTTGGAGAATTCTGAGATACTTGGCTTTAACTTGAAGTGGCTTCGTCAGAAGATCAACATTATCAAGGATGCAATAGTGAAGAACATCCCTTTTACTAGTAATGATGTGATTGAGAAAATGACCAAGATTGCTGAGCTGACCAAAAAGCTGGAGTTGGAGAGAGCGGCTTTGCAAGTATTGGAGAATGTTGAGAAGCAGAAATCATACTTCGTTGGCTTCCTTTAGTTTTCTTCCGATAATCTCCGAACATTGAACTTCTGAGAGATGTGAGGTTTTATTTTGGTTTTGAAATTTTAATTGGTTTTGAATTCGTGAGTGACTGAGGATTTTCTTTTGAATTTTGGATCTGATAGAGACTTTTTCTTAAATAAAGAACTTTGATAAATTACAGAATTCAAATGTTGTATGCAAGTATAACAATTGCTTTGGAGGAATTGAAAATACATGTGAAAGAAAATCCTAAAAGCAAACCAAGTATTTCTGTAGGCAGGGAACGCCTGAATTTCCGAATACCTTAGACATCAAAAGTTTTGAGCCAATTCTCATGAATTACTGGTATGGTCCTGCCATCCATATTGATTAGCTTGCAGTATCCTCCAATTATGGATCTTGCAACCATAAAAGGTCCTTCCCAATTGGAGCTCCTTGTAGAATGAAGATCACGTTTAGCTGCCTTAAGAACTAAATCTCATTCCTGGAATTTGTTAGGCTTGGTTGTACGCGCCTTGAATATCTTCGCTGGTTTGGGATTCCCCGAGCAGCGGAGTTCCATGGTTGTGGTACATGTGGACACTCGCGCAGAGGGAAGCATCTAGGATACTGTTTATCAAACTCGGCCATTATTCTGGAGATGACCGTGTTTGTGGAGGGCTGAATTTTGAGAGGTTCTGCATCTAACCACTTAGTGAAGTATTACTGAGGAGAAACTAGACACTCTTAACGTTTGGTGATACCTAGGTTTTGAGAAGAACTGAGTCCTCGGACTAGGGTAGCGTATTTGAAAGTTGTTAATATGGAATTATGAGGGGGAATAAGACTTGCATGCGTGCGGAATCTCCTGATAAATTCACGTGCGCTTTATTCAGGCTTTTGTGTGAGTCCTATCAAGGCTTGGACATTCTCCAAATGCTCGAAAGGTTGATCATCTTCCGAGTCAGAACTTTCTTAGACAGAGAATTGTGCAACTGAAGATGAAGGTACCGCACAAACTCTTCCATCATGAATCCATGCTCGTCCCAGAACCATGTCATATCCCGGATCCTCTTTAATTATGAAGAATTTAGTTTCGGTTCAGGTTGAATTATTTCTTATGTTGAGAATGATGTAACCATAAGCCTCCCTGGAGGTTCCCTCATGGTCTCAGATTGAGATAGGGGCATGAGTTGCCTCTTGTCGAGTAATACCAACGGCTCTGAGGGTTTTCAAAGGGATGATGTTAACATCAGCGCCAACATCGACCAATGATCGTTTGAATTCATTTTCCTTGAGATACACCATAGTCAGAAGTCCCCAGTCGTACATCTCATTGTCCGTCACTGGCAGTTCAAGGAATGTCTCCTGAATTGTCAGTCTTTTTCCTGACACAATATGGTTCAGTGCAACAAACATATCATCTCTTTGATCCTTTGACAAGTACAGCAACTCGCAGACGTGCTCAATTAAGGATTGAACTGCTTCCTTGACTGGCTGCTCGGAGAGTGAAAATGTTCTGATTGAGAGAGGATTATTGTGCACTCCTTCAGTCCCCAGTTCTCCTGATTCGGCCTTCTCTTTGAAAATGCGCTTCAAAATTCTGCAATCATTTATTGGATGACTGATATACCTATGGAAATGACAGTAGCGTGCATTTTCCATTTGTTCCACCGTTGGTTCCTTTTTGACATGAGGTAGTTTGATTGCACCATCTTGGATCCAGACTTCTAATAGTTCGATTACTTCTTCAATGGGAAAAGGGAAGTCAGGAACTTCTTGATCATTCTGCTGGGGTTGTGTGTTTCTAGTCTGATTGTCCTTCCTTGGAGCTTTCGAAGGGTGAGACGTCGGAGAAGCATTCTTATGTTGCTTTGCCTCGACTTTTCTCTTGCTCCCTTAAACAACATTCATGTAAGTTTCAACGTTGTACTGCTTGTTGATCAGACGAAGGGTAGTGCTGCTTCGATTGTCTTTCGATTCCTCTACTTTGACAATTTTCGTTCTTTCTAGCAATGCGGGAGCAATAGTCGCTTATCGCTTGGCCGCTTCATGAAGTTCTGAAAAGGTCTGAAAGCGAAGATTTTCCAACAAAGATCTATAAACTGGGATCATCCCATTGATGCACAAGTCCACCAGTTGTTGTTCAGTAACGTTTGGATCATGACAATCCAAAGCTTGAACCCTGAACCTCTTCACATAGTCATTCAGATTTTCGGCAGTTTTCTGAGCCATCCTTCCCAAGTCAGAAAGAGTATTTTGCTCAGAAACAAAGAAGTACTTTCTGTAGAAAGCATTAATCATTTCTCCCCAATTATCTATGCTTCCTGGTGAAATGTTGTTGTACCAAGTATACGCTCGACCCTTTAGGGATTTTGAAAACTCCTTCAAACGGACGACATGGTTGTGTTCATGTTCTCCTAATGCTTCCAGGAACCGAGAAAAGTGTTCTCGAGCATTCCCCGTTCCATTGTAGAGTGTGAACGTTGGAGAAGTGTAGCTCTTTGGAAGAGGAATCCTTTGTGTGGCTGCAGGGTACGGAGGATGATGACAGTGCACAGTCGTTGTATGACCCCTTCTTCGATTCTCCATAAAACGTTCCAAGTCTTCACGGGTGATGAAACCAGCGCGTTCCGCAGCTTTTTGGGCCTCGTCATCGTTGTGGACTGGAATAACTTCAGGATCCGTGCTTGGAGATGTTTCCTTGTCTTTCCCTTTCTCCTGAGTTTTGTCTGACATCTTGTCAGTAAGAGTTTTGAGGTAGTTACATAGTTCCTTCTTAGTAGCAGCCATGTCAGTTTTATTTTTGGCGAGAACTTCTTGGACTTTCATGAGATCAGCGATAGTGGGTGGATTTTATCTGATTTCTTCGGGATGTCGGCTAAAAAGAGGATGATTTTCCACGTTGGTTCGAGGAGGAGTAGTGTCACCACCATTGTTGGAAGCAGGAATGGTTTCTGGAATATCACCGTTGTTACTAGTGCTAGCGATGTCCGCGTTAGGATTTATAACTGAACTTGACCAAAGATCAACCATTTTGTGAAAATGTGAGATTGCAACCGATAGTTTAATCTCCCACTGTGGTCGCCAATATTTGGATGGGGAATAACGAGCCGCCGGTTTTTTGGGAAAGTGGAGAGTCGAGCGTGCTGTCGAGACTCCTCAGCCGGGAAAAATGTCAATCCTCACACAGATGCACCGCTGCAAAGGGGGTGCTTAGATTCAGGAAATCAATCTGTATGACTCCGGCCTACACCAAGACAATGGCTGTTCCAGAGTCAATTCGGTCGCAAAGAGGGAGATGGGTTGCTCTGTAGGAGGGAAGTTGAGAGTTGTGTGGGATCAGTGATGATCAAGGATTGTGGGTGTGTTGAAGGTTTCTGCAATATTGCTGAACTGCTGAAGTTGAGTTCTGTGAATAAGTTTATATCGAGTTGTTGACGGATAATGATGATAATCGATGATTGATGATATCCTGATGTCCTCGATTTAGACTTATTTTTATTACAAGAATAATATACCACTGATCCCTGTAAGTGTGACGGTTTCTGGAGTGAAAGAGTGGGAAAGTGGGAGATCGTGGTAAAGTCAGTTCCATGTCATGCAAAGACTTGACTGATCGTGCACCCACTACTTTGTTAACTCCTTCAACCGTTTACACGACTTACACACATTTCTCGTTGTGGATGAATCCACGTGTCGTAGACCGCCATACCAAAACCCTAAGTGATATACTCTCATTTATGACGTGATTGATATTTCACGAATCGTGGAGTCTGCAAGGCAGAGTGTATTAGTTAGTCAGTTGTTGACTGATTTAGACTGTGAGTCTAGTTTTGTTGAATCGAGCATAAGTGGTGAATGCTCAGTGATTCATGGATTGAACAAGTAGTTCTCTGAGATTTCAATGAATTACTGACTAGAGAGACTGAGCAAGTATTGCTCAACTTGACGAATTGCTGAATATTGAGAGTTTGTCGAGAAATTGAGCAAGTATTGCTCAATTCGACGAATTTGATAATTTTGGCGTGCAACTGAGAAAGTGTTGCTCAATTCAACAAAATACTGAATATTGATAATTTGACGTGCAATTGAGCAAGTGTTGCTCAATTCGACAAACTAATGATGAATTACTGAACATTGATGGTTGGATCAATATTCGAGCAACTGAGCAAATACTGCTCAATTTGACGAATTATTTACTGGTGCCGTGATCCAATAAAATATTAATAGAAAATATTGGTGAAGTACCGAATATTATTGATTTGGATGTTGATTGCTCAATCAACATTTAGAATGGTGATTCGTGGAGCGTTTGTTCGAAACCCTAATTTTATCAATCCTTCATCAATTGGTGAATTGTTGAAAATTGGTCATGAGTGACGAGGGACCAACCACATGGAATGATGAGCATCCATGGGTGCCCAGTTTTCGAGTGAGCACGCACCAGGGTTCTCAGTTTGAGAGTTGGTGAAAAAACGATGATTAAATGCAGGATTCATTAGAACCTGATGAGAAAAATGGATAATTAGAACCTGATGAGAAAAATGGAGTGTATCTTTATTTTGGTCTTATCGAATTAAGCGGTTGTTTTTGAACAATCAGTTTAGCAAAGGGACTAATTTTCTTAGTTGTTTTTGGTTTTCTAAACTAAATTGGAAAAAAAATTCGGACAATTGTTTCCTTGGTAATATATCAAAATAAGTCTACTTGTAGTTTCGGTTTTGATATTGGTTATCAGAACATAATGTGTGGAACCTTCGTGCCTAACTCTACAGGTTTGCAAGTCTATTATGAGATTTGTAAGATTCTTTTCGTGTTTTCCTTTATTTTTTCGTTTCTTTGTCATTTTTGTGACAAAAAGGGGGAGAAATATATGGAGTAAATAGGTGATGCTGGCATTGATTGGCATCGCTAGGGAAAAGAACATTGGTAATCGAATGTTTTATCTAACGAAAGAGTGAAAGCACAGACTAAGGGGGAGTAACATGTCATATAAATTGGTATAACAAAGACGTGCGGATTGAATATCTACATATCTTCCTTACGGGGAGTATTAGCTTTGTTATTATAATGTGAACAACGTCATTTTCAAGGATTGAATGTAAGCAATTTTACTGTGCTGTTGAATTGGGAATCAAGCGGATTTTAATGAATTCTTGTAATTTGTTTATCCATATGATGTAAGAGTTTTGTCACTAAAATTGAAAAAGGGGGAGATTGTTAGAGCATTGCTCGGCTTGGTTTTCATATTTTAGTGAATCAAAACTCATGTTAAGAGTCGCTTGATTATGAATTAAAGTCAACTTCGTATAGGTTAGCTTGAAAGTATTAGGATATGAGACATTACAAAAGTATTGCGAAGTCTATAAGATGTGAAGAAGCAAGGATCTACTACGACAACAATCATTCTTCCACTTGAGGTTAGTGATATTTGACTTGAACTGTTTCATTCCCTAACGTATCTTTCAAGTCGTGCATATTGAAAACATAACTGCGAAGCATATTTGAACTCTAGATAGACGTAGTATTAAGGAATACAATACGAGGTTTATTGCTTAACCATTAAACTTTGTAGATAAGACATCGTCATAATTATTTGAATGCTATTGTGATTATGCATGGGTATGAGGTGAGGATTTCATCCTAGGGAACAATATTTACATGTGTTCTAAGGAAGTAAGTTCATAAACTTGTTTGTGGACCGAAAAGGAAATTTCCAGGTGTTATTGGTTTTGTTATTCATTGCATATCTTATGAACAACCAATATGTGTGATAGAGTATAACCGCTCACAACTTGTTGTGTTGTTGGTAGAACTATTCACAAAGGCCTAACTTATGTATTGGTATAACTTTTATTAGTAAAAATGATCTTAAGTAATCACCCGTGGTATGATCGGATTTTGTATGTCTGACCAATTAAAAGGATGGGAACCGATCCTTGCAAGGGGTGCAGTACATCAAAGGGAACCGATCCTTGTATGGGGTGCAACAAGGTTTATAGAAGAAAGGGGAACTGATCTTATGGACATGTGCAACACGTTTTTAGGAAAAGGGGAACCGATCCTATGGACATGTTCAACACATATAAGTTATATACCATATATATGTGGGGAACCGATCCTAGTACCTAGTCAACCGAATTTTTGGAAAGCTAGTGTGACTATGCACAGTACTCACATGGAGGTAGAACCGAAACTTGTTTTGGTAGAACCGTAATCCCATGATTGTGATTGAATGTTGGTTTGATCAATCACATAGTTCTTGAAAGTCAGATGAACCAATTCTAAACTTGTTTGGAAGTGTGGCAAATCGGTTTCAAGGTTGTAAGTGTGAAAGAGAACTTACAAAAGTTAAGATGTCGACAAACTTTGAACACGTGTTGTGAATGTTTATTTCTTTAATTGTTCAAAGATATTATTTAACGGCTAAGGGAAGAGAATCCCAGGATCGAAACATAAGTAAGTTAAGAATCTTTTAATTAAGGTTATTAATTTAATTTTGTAGGGAAATTACAGAATTAGTAATGTGCATTTACTAATTAGATTTTCCGAGAGATTTCGATCGTTATTTTTGGACAGAGCATTTCCAGGAATTATGAAAACCGAATATGTGCTTTTATGAATATATTGAGAATATTTTCGGTTTTGGAAATTCCTTGGTGTCCATACTTCCTTGTATATAAATACTCGAAGTTTGCCTTTATAGCAAACTAATCCTTCGTAACAACAGATTTACTCTTTTGTTGTTGTTACTGGTGTATCCGCCTATTCGGAGAGGAGAGTAACCTAATTAGGCGAAATCTCTTACGGCCGCTCAGTTTAAAGTCTTCTTTGGGATTGAGAAGCTCTAGCGTGTACCGTTAGTGGGAAACTAGATAATTGTGCTTTATCTTTTGTCTTCGATTGATTGGATTTAAACGGTGGTTGAAATCTGATTGCACCTAGTTTGTTTATTCTTGAGAATCTTCTCTTCACTCAAACTAGTTCAGAGTTTCGACAGGGATCTTTAGACTGTTGTTAGTTCTAAAGACGATCTTGTGATAATCCATTGTTAACAGACTCCCTTCTGTGCGTGATTGATCACAAGAGATTCAAGTGATTGTGTGCAGGTTTTTATTGAAGATTTAAGAAGATATTGAAGATCTGACTGGGTTTTATAATCTTTGGTGTGCATAATACTTGTTTCGGTAAAAGAGGATCCAATTGATAATCAGTTTATCCTTGTGGTAGATTGGATTGATTAATTGAGTAGATCGGCATCAACACGATTCTTTGGATTAAAGGTGTTGTTGGATTAATCTTAATCGATTACCTTTGGGTGATTGAATATAAGATAGATCTAAGGACCTGGCAAAAGAGTTTATGTTTAGATAAACGGAAGATCCTTTGTCCGACTCATATCACTTGGTTGAATAGAGTTGATACCAAACAGATTTGTTGTTCCTTACTGTTTGGAATACGACCAAAGGAATTGTTCCAAGTACGTGACTTATTTATAAGTTGGAGGCGTGGGAATACAGAAGGAACTAGGTGAACTATAGGGTTATTTACTTGGTCTCAACTATACGAAGTTAGTGTAATTTTGTGTAGCGGCTTAATCCTGAGAGTATTCAATTCTGGACTAGGTCCCGGGGTTTTTCTGCATTTTCGGTTTCCTCGCTAACAAAATCTTGCCGTGTCATTTACTTTTATATTCCGCATTATAATTTTTTTATTATAATTAAATTAAATTACACAAACATTAATTCCTATTTACTTGATAAACAATCCTATTGTGTTTGGTTAAGTCCGAACCTTTGTATCAAGTAAACATACTTCGTTGTTGTTTTGTCTCGATCTCGTATCCATAAAAATCACACGAAGTGTGAACCGATTAGTTGTATTATCTCGACTCAGTCCATAGACAATCACTTTCGGATAAAGGACTTATAGGTAGGAAAAGTTTTAGCTTGAGGTATATTTGGGTACCCTCGCCTTTTCAATTGGTATCAGAGCAGGCAAACATGAAAAGATCTAACAATCTGTGTTTGGTGCGATCCAACCTATGAGAATTGGATCTAATGTCCGATTCAGTTAACGTTATGCAAGAGTTTGAATGCTCAAAAGTTGAAGATGTTAATACTTCGTTGACTCATGATCCAGGAGTTACGAAAACATCTATGTCTTTTTCTGAGGAAAAAGAATATGCTGATAAAGAGTTGGTAAAACTCCTAAAGCCTATACAATCTCTGTCTTCTAAAGTGTTTATTTTAAAGACATAGTCAAATCTTCTTAAGCAGGAGATCATAGAAAAATACATTCAACTGAACTGTCTAGCCAAAGAGAAAATGAATCTCGTTGTCAAACTAGAAGCTCTTGGTAAATCTCTTACATATAAAGAGACACGTCCTATGATTCTGACTAACGATGCTGTTGTGATTTCTTCTGATGATGAAACTAAAAGTCCTTTCTCGACTTTTATAGATTGTGACAAAACTGGGTTAATCACATCTGAAACAGATCAAGATGATAGTAGTTTTCCTAACTACATCAAGTTAGAGGAGGATGAGAAACCAGCTTCTAGATCTACTGATGATCAAATGAAATCTTGTCCAAAGGAAACTTTGAACCGATATCGTGATGATACTAAGGAATACAATTTTGAGTCACTTGACAGGAAACTCTAACTTCTTCAGCATTCGGTGGTAAAAATTTTGAAAGAAGTTTATTGTCTTAAAAAACTGAAGATTATCCTCAGTAGAAAGACAGATTATACTACATCCCAATAAGATCAACTCAAAGGAGTCAGAGGAAAGAGTTGATAATTGCTTCTGGAAAAGGTTCCTCTGCACCCATATCGAACGGTTCTGGTTTTGATAAGGAACGACTTCATAAGGAAGGGAAAGAGAGAATTCTGCCTAAAAGAAAGAAACAATCAGGATTTTCCGATAGTGTTTCAAATGATCCCACTAATGTGAATAACAAGAAAGTCCTTCGATGAGAAAATCTTACGAAAGTATCATTGAAAGAATTAAGAGAGATCTAGCTGTCCCGAGAATTCTCACATTAGTACATTTTATCCACATGATCATTCTCTAGAGTAGAAAAGATCATCGTCTTGGGAGAAAATCTTTTAGCGCGGAAATTCCCTACAAGAAACATGAACTATATTTTGATAATCACTGTAAGCTGGAAAAATCTACTCCGATGCAACTTAGTTGTATCATATGTTGTGCTTTCTCATCTTTTCGTGCTCATAATATTTGATGGGAAAGGCAAAATAAAACAGGAGAATGTACCTTTTGTAGTACTTATCAGAAAAACTCTGTGATAGTATATGGGTTGCTGAATCCATGGCAGTCTATAAAAAGTTCATGTTTAAACATGTTTCTCCAAATTGGAGTTATTTGGAATTTAGGATGTTTTTAATAAACCTTCCAACTTAAGTTTCTCGGATTAAGGGAAAAAATATATGGTTTTATATTTTCGGATTTTCCAGAGGTCTTTTGGTCCAAAGTTGTCTCTTTTAAGAGGAGAAACTTTTTCTTGTCTGTATTCGAAACCCTGAGGAATCCTTTATATTTTCATAATCATCATGCCTCCAGTAACTCGCAGTGTCTCAAAGACTAATAAGGAGGAATCTCAAAAGGTTAAGGGTTGTCAAGGAATCAATACAGAGAGAAAGAAGAAAGGCATTATGTCTGATTACGACTCTGATAGTTCAGTTGGATCACAAGATGAGTCATGTCTATTAGCTTACAATAACAAGATCCAACCAAAACCCATGGATTCATTCTGATAGTTATGTCTCAATATCCAAGGTTTTGATGAACTAGAAACCAATCTTTGTATGACTTTCAACATCAAGATGGGTAAAAGAGAAACGAACAAGAGGAATTCTTGCTGAGCTCAAATCTCTAATTGAAGAACTTGAAAAACAGAAGTGGTTGCAGACAAGTCTCTTGAGACATGCGTTAAGAGTTTGAACACTGAAGAGACCTCGGTGAACAACAAGAGCACCACTAGAGATTAAGTGATTTGCTGTAATACTTAATCTAGTATAATAGACATCATTTTTTGATTTCTTTCATTGATTGTATTGGTCTATTATGAATAAAATTATTTGATTAGTAATTTTTCTTGTGATAGTTTTCGGTTTACATAGCCTATGCTTAATTTCTTTTATCTTATTGCTATGTTTGTTTGGGATGTTTGATTTCGGTGTACTACCTTAATATTCGATCTCATATATTGTGAACCCTTATGGTTTGGGTGACTTTTTGATTTAGCGGGATTAAGTTCTATCCCTAGTAGGTAGGCTTTATCAAAGGATCATGATGGGTTGGATAGAAATAATATGTGAAAAAGTCACAATATGTTGAATCGGTTTTGGTTTAGCATAAAAGCATATGTGTTTCGACGGTTTTCAACTTTTGCTTGCAATTGTTAAAACCGGTTTTCAACCTTTCTCTGGTAAAGGTTGAGGTGTGTTGTTATTATTTTTTTATGCATAAGGATGACAACGTGGTGATATTTCGATATCAATTCTCCCTGGACGAAGATGCTACCATATTGGAGAAGTGGATGCGAAATTTGAGGTAACAATCTTGTTAGTTAATTATTTTCCTGTTTAAGAAAAGCCTGAGATTATATTATATATATTTGTTGCTTTTGCTTAACAAAATTTCGGTTCAATTGATATTTATTCCATGATGTGTCTGTGGATGTGTGTTTCAATTGGTTCCAGTTAAGAAAAACTATTGTTATCTTGCTTTATTGTGTGGTATCAATTGTTTAGGCTTACAAAATTTCGGTACAATTGATGTATGTGTGATTCAATTGGTTCCGGTTAAGAAAAACCATTGTTATCTTGCTTTTGTATGGTATCAATTGTTTAGGCTTACAAAATTACGGTGCAATTGCGGTGCTTTTAATGTTTATGTTGTTTCAATTGCTTCCGATTGAGGTGAATAATTATGCAAGTTGATTTATTTTGGTTTGTATGAATTATTTATGCTTAACGAAATAATTTGTGTACGGGATGAGTTGTTTAGTCAATTCGATTCCGGATAAGAAACTAAGTTAATCATGATCTTAGTTTGTCTTATCAAAGTGAGGTTTCGGTCATTCAAGTATAATCGAATGCCTAAACAAGGAATGCTAGTTAACTAACCTAGTACTTGTCTTGTTTAAAATTTAAAGGTCTAAGTTTATGGATAATTAGAACCTGATGAGAAAAATTGAGTGTATCTTTATTTTGGTCTTATCGAATTAAGAGGTTGTTTTTGAACAATCAGTTTAGCAAAGGGACTATTTTTCTTAGTTGTTTTTGGTTTTCTAAACTAAATTGGAAAAAAAAATCGGACAATTGTTTCCTTGGTAACATATCAAAATAAGTCTACTTGTAGTTTCGGTTTTGATATTGGTTATCAGAACATAATGTGTGGAACCCTCGTTCCTAACTCTACAGGTTTGCAAGTCTAGTATGAGATTTGTAAGATTCTTTTCGTGTTGTCCTTTATTTTTTCGTTTCTTTGTCATTTTTGTGACAAAAAGGGGGAAAATATGGAGTAAACAGGTAATGCTGGCATTGATTTTATATTGATTGGCATCGCTAGGGAAAAGAACATTGGCAATCGAATGTTTTATTTAACGAAAGAGTGAAAGCACAGACTAAGGGGGAGTAACATGTCATATAAATTGGTATAACAAAGAAGTGTGGATTCAATATCTACCTATCTTCCTTACGGGGAGTATTATCTTTGTTATTATAATGTGAACAACGACATTTTCAAGGATTGAATGTAAGCAATTTTACTGTGCTGTTGAATTGGGAATCAAGCGGATTTTAATGAATTCTTGTAATTTGTTTATCCATATGATGTAAGAGTTTTGTCACTAAAATTGACAAAGGGGGAGATTGTTAGAGCATTGCTCGTATTGGTTGTCATATTTTAGTGAATCAAAACTCATGTTAAGAGTCGCTTGATTATGAATTAAAGTCAACTTCGTATAGGTTAGCTTGAAAGTATTAGGATATGAGACATTACAAGTATTGCGAAGTCTATAAGATGTGAAGAAGCAAGGAACTACTACGACAACAATCATTCTTCCACTTGAGGTTAGTGATATTTGACTTGAACTGTTTCATTCCCTAACGTATCTTTCAAGTCGTGCATATTGAAAACATAACTGCGAAGCATATTTGAACTCTAGATAGACATAGTATTATGGAATACAATACGAGGTTTTTGCTTAACCATTAAACTTTATAGATAGGACATCGTCATAATTATTTGAATGCTATTGTGATTATGTATGGGTATGAGGTGAGAATTTCATCCTAGGGAACAATATTTACATGTGTTCTAAGGAAGTAAGTTCATAAACTTGTTTGTGGACCGAAAAGGAAATTGCCAGGTGTTATTGGTTTTGTTGTTCATTGCATATCTTATGAACAACCAATATGTGTGATAGAGTATAACGGAACCAATGTTGAATATTCGAGCAATGTGGTAAATCAAAGAAGTAACATCACCAACTCTCCACCTCCAGGCTATGAGAATATCATTATTGAAGCCGTAGAGGAAACTGAGACTCCAGTTGCTATTGAAACCGAGCAAAGAACAGAAGAAACTGTCCCAGAAGAAGATGTTGTAATGATAACAGAGGATGCTCCAGTAGTTGAGAATCATGTAGTAATACACGAATATCCCAATGAAGGGATTGTTTGTGAGCCTCCATTTGGTGCTCAACTCCCGTATCATGTGTATGTTAGTGGATTCAGGGTTCCTACTGGGTATGCCATCATGTATGAGAAGTTGTGGAAAATGTATGGTCATATTGTTGTTGCCAGGGATCCTGATCGTAGCTACTTCTTGACAATGAAATTGGGAAAACATATTGCGTGTTATAGATTACATATGAACCAGGGCCAGAATTATTGTTAGTCGAGATGTACTCTTTGATTGGGAGTACAACTTGGAGAATTCTGAGATACTTGGCTTTAACTTGAAGTGGCTTCGTCAGAAGATCAACATTATCAAGGATGCAATAGTGAAGAACATCCCTTTTACTAGTAATGATGTGATTGAGAAAATGACCAAGATTGCTGAGCTGACCAAAAAGCTGGAGTTGGAGAGAGCGGCTTTGCAAGTATTGGAGAATGTTGAGAAGCAGAAATCATACTTCGTTGGCTTCCTTTAGTTTTCTTCCGATAATCTCCGAACATTGAACTTCTGAGAGATGTGAGGTTTTATTTTGGTTTTGAAATTTTAATTGGTTTTGAATTCGTGAGTGACTGAGGATTTTCTTTTGAATTTTGGATCTGATAGAGACTTTTTCTTAAATAAAGAACTTTGATAAATTACAGAATTCAAATGTTGTATGCAAGTATAACAATTGCTTTGGAGGAATTGAAAATACATGTGAAAGAAAATCCTAAAAGCAAACCAAGTATTTCTGTATCTGGCAGGGAACGCCTGAATTTCCGAATACCTTAGACATCAAAAGTTTTGAGCCAATTCTCATGAATTACTGGTATGGTCCTGCCATCCATATTGATTAGCTTGCAGTATCCTCCAATTATGGATCTTGCAACCATAAAAGGTCCTTCCCAATTGGAGCTCCTTGTAGAATGAAGATCACGTTTAGCTGCCTTAAGAACTAAATCTCATTCCTGGAATTTGTTAGGCTTGGTTGTACGCGCCTTGAATATCTTCGCTGGTTTGGGATTCCCCGAGCAGCGGAGTTCCATGGTTGTGGTACATGTGGACACTCGCGCAGAGGGAAGCATCTAGGATACTGTTTATCAAACTCGGCCATTATTCTGGAGATGACCGTGTTTGTGGAGGGCTGAATTTTGAGAGGTTCTGCATCTAACCACTTAGTGAAGTATTACTGAGGAGAAACTAGACACTCTTAACGTTTGGTGATACCTAGGTTTTGAGAAGAACTGAGTCCTCGGACTAGGGTAGCGTATTTGAAAGTTGTTAATATGGAATTATGAGGGGGAATAAGACTTGCATGCGTGCGGAATCTCCTGATAAATTCACGTGCGCTTTATTCAGGCTTTTGTGTGAGTCCTATCAAGGCTTGGACATTCTCCAAATGCTCGAAAGGTTGATCATCTTCCGAGTCAGAACTTTCTTAGACAGAGAATTGTGCAACTGAAGATGAAGGTACCGCACAAACTCTTCCATCATGAATCCATGCTCGTCCCAGAACCATGTCATATCCCGGATCCTCTTTAATTATGAAGAATTTAGTTTCGGTTCAGGTTGAATTATTTCTTATGTTGAGAATGATGTAACCATAAGCCTCCCTGGAGGTTCCCTCATGGTCTCAGATTGAGATAGGGGCATGAGTTGCCTCTTGTCGAGTAATACCAACGGCTCTGAGGGTTTTCAAAGGGATGATGTTAACATCAGCGCCAACATCGACCAATGATCGTTTGAATTCATTTTCCTTGAGATACACCATAGTCAGAAGTCCCCAGTCGTACATCTCATTGTCCGTCACTGGCAGTTCAAGGAATGTCTCCTGAATTGTCAGTCTTTTTCCTGACACAATATGGTTCAGTGCAACAAACATATCCTCTTTGATCCTTTGACAAGTACAGCAACTCGCAGACGTGCTCAATTAAGGATTGAACTGCTTCCTTGACTGGCTGCTCGGAGAGTGAAATGTTCTGATTGAGAGAGGATTATGTGCACTCCTTCAGTCCCCAGTTCTCCTGATTCGGCCTTCTCTTTGAAAATGCGCTTCAAAATTCTGCAATCATTTATTGGATGACTGATATACCTATGGAAATGACAGTAGCGTGCATTTTCCATTTGTTCCACCGTTGGTTCCTTTTTGACATGAGGTAGTTTGATTGCACCATCTTGGATCCAGACTTCTAATAGTTCGATTACTTCTTCAATGGGAAAAGGGAAGTCAGGAACTTCTTGATCATTCTGCTGGGGTTGTGTGTTTCTAGTCTGATTGTCCTTCCTTGGAGCTTTCGAAGGGTGAGACGTCGGAGAAGCATTCTTATGTTGCTTTGCCTCGACTTTTCTCTTGCTCCCTTAAACAACATTCATGTAAGTTTCAACGTTGTACTGCTTGTTGATCAGACGAAGGGTAGTGCTGCTTCGATTGTCTTTCGATTCCTCTACTTTGACAATTTTCGTTCTTTCTAGCAATGCGGGAGCAATAGTCGCTTATCGCTTGGCCGCTTCATGAAGTTCTGAAAAGGTCTGAAAGCGAAGATTTTCCAACAAAGATCTATAAACTGGGATCATCCCATTGATGCACAAGTCCACCAGTTGTTGTTCAGTAACGTTTGGATCATGACAATCCAAAGCTTGAACCCTGAACCTCTTCACATAGTCATTCAGATTTTCGGCAGTTTTCTGAGCCATCCTTCCCAAGTCAGAAAGAGTATTTGCTCAGAAACAAAGAAGTACTTTCTGTAGAAAGCATTAATCATTTCTCCCCAATTATCTATGCTTCCTGGTGAAATGTTGTTGTACCAAGTATACGCTCGACCCTTTAGGGATTTTGAAAACTCCTTCAAACGGACG
The DNA here is from genome assembly GCF_003573695.1 of Papaver somniferum. Taxonomy (NCBI): domain Eukaryota; kingdom Viridiplantae; phylum Streptophyta; class Magnoliopsida; order Ranunculales; family Papaveraceae; genus Papaver; species Papaver somniferum. The sequence goes on from NW_020643262.1 coordinate 114,561, forward strand.
ACATGGTTGTGTTCATGTTCTCCTAATGCTTCCAGGAACCGAGAAAAGTGTTCTCGAGCATTCCCCGTTCCATTGTAGAGTGTGAACGTTGGAGAAGTGTAGCTCTTTGGAAGAGGAATCCTTTGTGTGGCTGCAGGGTACGGAGGATGATGACAGTGCACAGTCGTTGTATGACCCCTTCTTCGATTCTCCATAAAACGTTCCAAGTCTTCACGGGTGATGAAACCAGCGCGTTCCGCAGCTTTTGGGCCTCGTCATCGTTGTGGACTGGAATAACTTCAGGATCCGTGCTTGGAGATGTTTCCTTGTCTTTCCCTTTCTCCTGAGTTTTGTCTGACATCTTGTCAGTAAGAGTTTTGAGGTAGTTACATAGTTCCTTCTGTAGCAGCCATGTCAGTTTTATTTTTGGCGAGAACTTCTTGGACTTTCATGAGATCAGCGATAGTGGGTGGATTTTATCTGATTTCTTCGGGATGTCGGCTAAAAAGAGGATGATTTTCCACGTTGGTTCGAGGAGGAGTAGTGTCACCACCATTGTTGGAAGCAGGAATGGTTTCTGGAATATCACCGTTGTTACTAGTGCTAGCGATGTCCGCGTTAGGATTTATAACTGAACTTGACCAAAGATCAACCATTTTGTGAAAATGTGAGATTGCAACCGATAGTTTAATCTCCCACTGTGGTCGCCAATATTTGGATGGGGAATAACGAGCCGCCGGTTTTTTGGGAAAGTGGAGAGTCGAGCGTGCTGTCGAGACTCCTCAGCCGGGAAAAATGTCAATCCTCACACAGATGCACCGCTGCAAAGGGGGTGCTTAGATTCAGGAAATCAATCTGTATGACTCCGGCCTACACCAAGACAATGGCTGTTCCAGAGTCAATTCGGTCGCAAAGAGGGAGATGGGTTGCTCTGTAGGAGGGAAGTTGAGAGTTGTGTGGGATCAGTGATGATCAAGGATTGTGGGTGTGTTGAAGGTTTCTGCAATATTGCTGAACTGCTGAAGTTGAGTTCTGTGAATAAGTTTATATCGAGTTGTTGACGGATAATGATGATAATCGATGATTGATGATATCCTGATGTCCTCGATTTAGACTTATTTTTATTACAAGAATAATATACCACTGATCCCTGTAAGTGTGACGGTTTCTGGAGTGAAAGAGTGGGAAAGTGGGAGATCGTGGTAAAGTCAGTTCCATGTCATGCAAAGACTTGACTGATCGTGCACCCACTACTTTGTTAACTCCTTCAACCGTTTACACGACTTACACACATTTCTCGTTGTGGATGAATCCACGTGTCGTAGACCGCCATACCAAAACCCTAAGTGATATACTCTCATTTATGACGTGATTGATATTTCACGAATCGTGGAGTCTGCAAGGCAGAGTGTATTAGTTAGTCAGTTGTTGACTGATTTAGACTGTGAGTCTAGTTTTGTTGAATCGAGCATAAGTGGTGAATGCTCAGTGATTCATGGATTGAACAAGTAGTTCTCTGAGATTTCAATGAATTACTGACTAGAGAGACTGAGCAAGTATTGCTCAACTTGACGAATTGCTGAATATTGAGAGTTTGTCGAGAAATTGAGCAAGTATTGCTCAATTCGACGAATTTGATAATTTTGGCGTGCAACTGAGAAAGTGTTGCTCAATTCAACAAAATACTGAATATTGATAATTTGACGTGCAATTGAGCAAGTGTTGCTCAATTCGACAAACTAATGATGAATTACTGAACATTGATGGTTGGATCAATATTCGAGCAACTGAGCAAATACTGCTCAATTTGACGAATTATTTACTGGTGCCGTGATCCAATAAAATATTAATAGAAAATATTGGTGAAGTACCGAATATTATTGATTTGGATGTTGATTGCTCAATCAACATTTAGAATGGTGATTCGTGGAGCGTTTGTTCGAAACCCTAATTTTATCCCTTCATCAATTGGTGAATTGTTGAAAATTGGTCATGAGTGACGAGGGACCAACCACATGGAATGATGAGCATCCATGGGTGCCCAGTTTTCGAGTGAGCACGCACCAGGGTTCTCAGTTTGAGAGTTGGTGAAAAAACGATGATTAAATGCAGGATTCATTAGAACCTGATGAGAAAAATGGATAATTAGAACCTGATGAGAAAAATGGAGTGTATCTTTATTTTGGTCTTATCGAATTAAGCGGTTGTTTTTGAACAATCAGTTTAGCAAAGGGACTAATTTTCTTAGTTGTTTTTGGTTTTCTAAACTAAATTGGAAAAAAAATTCGGACAATTGTTTCCTTGGTAATATATCAAAATAAGTCTACTTGTAGTTTCGGTTTTGATATTGGTTATCAGAACATAATGTGTGGAACCTTCGTGCCTAACTCTACAGGTTTGCAAGTCTATTATGAGATTTGTAAGATTCTTTTCGTGTTTTCCTTTATTTTTTCGTTTCTTTGTCATTTTTGTGACAAAAAGGGGGAGAAATATATGGAGTAAATAGGTGATGCTGGCATTGATTGGCATCGCTAGGGAAAAGAACATTGGTAATCGAATGTTTTATCTAACGAAAGAGTGAAAGCACAGACTAAGGGGGAGTAACATGTCATATAAATTGGTATAACAAAGACGTGCGGATTGAATATCTACATATCTTCCTTACGGGGAGTATTAGCTTTGTTATTATAATGTGAACAACGTCATTTTCAAGGATTGAATGTAAGCAATTTTACTGTGCTGTTGAATTGGGAATCAAGCGGATTTTAATGAATTCTTGTAATTTGTTTATCCATATGATGTAAGAGTTTTGTCACTAAAATTGAAAAAGGGGGAGATTGTTAGAGCATTGCTCGGCTTGGTTTTCATATTTTAGTGAATCAAAACTCATGTTAAGAGTCGCTTGATTATGAATTAAAGTCAACTTCGTATAGGTTAGCTTGAAAGTATTAGGATATGAGACATTACAAAAGTATTGCGAAGTCTATAAGATGTGAAGAAGCAAGGATCTACTACGACAACAATCATTCTTCCACTTGAGGTTAGTGATATTTGACTTGAACTGTTTCATTCCCTAACGTATCTTTCAAGTCGTGCATATTGAAAACATAACTGCGAAGCATATTTGAACTCTAGATAGACGTAGTATTAAGGAATACAATACGAGGTTTATTGCTTAACCATTAAACTTTGTAGATAAGACATCGTCATAATTATTTGAATGCTATTGTGATTATGCATGGGTATGAGGTGAGGATTTCATCCTAGGGAACAATATTACATGTGTTCTAAGGAAGTAAGTTCATAAACTTTGTTTGGACCGAAAAGGAAATTTCCAGGTGTTATTGGTTTTGTTATTCATTGCATATCTTATGAACAACCAATATGTGTGATAGAGTATAACCGCTCACAACTTGTTGTGTTGTTGGTAGAACTATTCACAAAGGCCTAACTTATGTATTGGTATAACTTTTATTAGTAAAAATGATCTTAAGTAATCACCCGTGGTATGATCGGATTTTGTATGTCTGACCAATTAAAAGGATGGGAACCGATCCTTGCAAGGGGTGCAGTACATCAAAGGGAACCGATCCTTGTATGGGGTGCAACAAGGTTTATAGAAGAAAGGGGAACTGATCTTATGGACATGTGCAACACGTTTTTAGGAAAAGGGGAACCGATCCTATGGACATGTTCAACACATATAAGTTATATACCATATATATGTGGGGAACCGATCCTAGTACCTAGTCAACCGAATTTTTGGAAAGCTAGTGTGACTATGCACAGTACTCACATGGAGGTAGAACCGAAACTTGTTTTGGTAGAACCGTAATCCCATGATTGTGATTGAATGTTGGTTTGATCAATCACATAGTTCTTGAAAGTCAGATGAACCAATTCTAAACTTGTTTGGAAGTGTGGCAAATCGGTTTCAAGGTTGTAAGTGTGAAAGAGAACTTACAAAAGTTAAGATGTCGACAAACTTTGAACACGTGTTGTGAATGTTTATTTCTTTAATTGTTCAAAGATATTATTTAACGGCTAAGGGAAGAGAATCCCAGGATCGAAACATAAGTAAGTTAAGAATCTTTTAATTAAGGTTATTAATTTAATTTTGTAGGGAAATTACAGAATTAGTAATGTGCATTTACTAATTAGATTTTCCGAGAGATTTCGATCGTTATTTTTGGACAGAGCATTTCCAGGAATTATGAAAACCGAATATGTGCTTTTATGAATATATTGAGAATATTTTCGGTTTTGGAAATTCCTTGGTGTCCATACTTCCTTGTATATAAATACTCGAAGTTTGCCTTTATAGCAAACTAATCCTTCGTAACAACAGATTTACTCTTTTGTTGTTGTTACTGGTGTATCCGCCTATTCGGAGAGGAGAGTAACCTAATTAGGCGAAATCTCTTACGGCCGCTCAGTTTAAAGTCTTCTTTGGGATTGAGAAGCTCTAGCGTGTACCGTTAGTGGGAAACTAGATAATTGTGCTTTATCTTTTGTCTTCGATTGATTGGATTTACTAACGGTGGTTGAAATCTGATTGCACCTAGTTTGTTTATTCTTGAGAATCTTCTCTTCACTCAAACTAGTTCAGAGTTTCGACAGGGATCTTTAGACTGTTGTTAGTTCTAAAGACGATCTTGTGATAATCCATTGTTAACAGACTCCCTTCTGTGCGTGATTGATCACAAGAGATTCAAGTGATTGTGTGCAGGTTTTTATTGAAGATTTAAGAAGATATTGAAGATCTGACTTGGGTTTTATAATCTTTGGTGTGCATAATACTTGTTTCGGTAAAAGAGGATCCAATTGATAATCAGTTTATCCTTGTGGTAGATTGGATTGATTAATTGAGTAGATCGGCATCAACACGATTCTTTGGATTAAAGGTGTTGTTGGATTAATCTTAATCGATTACCTTTGGGTGATTGAATATAAGATAGATCTAAGGACCTGGCAAAAGAGTTTATGTTTAGATAAACGGAAGATCCTTTGTCCGACTCATATCACTTGGTTGAATAGAGTTGATACCAAACAGATTTGTTGTTCCTTACTGTTTGGAATACGACCAAAGGAATTGTTCCAAGTACGTGACTTATTTATAAGTTGGAGGCGTGGGAATACAGAAGGAACTAGGTGAACTATAGGGTTATTACTTGGTCTCAACTATACGAAGTTAGTGTAATTTTGTGTAGCGGCTTAATCCTGAGAGTATTCAATTCTGGACTAGGTCCCGGGGTTTTTCTGCATTTTCGGTTTCCTCGCTAACAAAATCTTGCCGTGTCATTTACTTTTATATTCCGCATTATAATTTTTTTATTATAATTAAATTAAATTACACAAACATTAATTCCTATTTACTTGATAAACAATCCTATTGTGTTTGGTTAAGTCCGAACCTTTGTATCAAGTAAACATACTTCGTTGTTGTTTTGTCTCGATCTCGTATCCATAAAAATCACACGAAGTGTGAACCGATTAGTTGTATTATCTCGACTCAGTCCATAGACAATCACTTTCGGATAAAGGACTTATAGGTAGGAAAAGTTTTAGCTTGAGGTATATTTGGGTACCCTCGCCTTTTCATTGGTATCAGAGCAGGCAAACATGAAAGATCTAACAATCTGTGTTTGGTGCGATCCAACCTATGAGAATTGGATCTAATGTCCGATTCAGTTAACGTTATGCAAGAGTTTGAATGCTCAAAAGTTGAAGATGTTAATACTTCGTTGACTCATGATCCAGGAGTTACGAAAACATCTATGTCTTTTCTTTTTCTGAGGAAAAAGAATATGCTGATAAAGAGTTGGTAAAACTCCTAAAGCCTATACAATCTCTGTCTTCTAAAGTGTTTATTTTAAAGACATAGTCAAATCTTCTTAAGCAGGAGATCATAGAAAAATACATTCAACTGAACTGTCTAGCCAAAGAGAAAATGAATCTCGTTGTCAAACTAGAAGCTCTTGGTAAATCTCTTACATAGAGACACGTCCTATGATTCTGACTAACGATGCTGTTGTGATTTCTTCTGATGATGAAACTAAAAGTCCTTTCTCGACTTTTATAGATTGTGACAAAACTGGGTTAATCACATCTGAAACAGATCAAGATGATAGTAGTTTTCCTAACTACATCAAGTTAGAGGAGGATGAGAAACCAGCTTCTAGATCTACTGATGATCAAATGAAATCTTGTCCAAAGGAAACTTTGAACCGATATCGTGATGATACTAAGGAATACAATTTTGAGTCACTTGACAGGAAACTTATACTTCTTCAGCATTCGGTGGTAAAAATTTTGAAAGAAGTTTATTGTCTTAAAAAACTGAAAGATTATTCCTCAGTAGAAAGACAGATTATACTACATCCCAATAAGATCAACTCAAAGGAGTCAGAGGAAAGAGTTGATAATTGCTTCTGGAAAAAGGTTCCTCTGCACCCATATCGAAACGGTTCTGGTTTTGATAAGGAACGACTTCATAAGGAAGGGAAAGAGAGAATCTCTGCCAAAAGAAACAATCAGGATTTTCCGATAGTTGTTTCAAATGATCCCACTAATGTGAATAACAAGAAAGTCCTTAGAATGAGAAAATCTTACGAAAGTATCATTGAAAGAATTAAGAGAGATCTAGCTGTCTCCGAGAATTCTCACATTAGTACATTTTATCCACATGATCATATCTCTAGAGTTAGAAAAGATCATCGTCTTGGGAGAAAATCTTTTAGGCGGAAATTCCCTACAAGAAACATGAACTATATTTCTGATAATCACTGTAATATGGAAAAATCTTACTCCGATGCAACTTAGTTGTATCATATGTTGTTCTTTCTCATCTTTTCGTGCTCATAATATTTGATGGGAAAGGCAAAATAAAACAGGAGAACATGTACCTTTTGTAGTAGCTTATCAGAAAAACTCTGTGATAGTATATGGGTTGCTGCGAATCCATGGCAGTTTATAAAAAGTTCATGTTTAAACATGTTTCTCCAAATTGGAGTTATTTGGAATTTTCGGATGTTTTTAATAAACCTTCCAACTTAAGTTTCTCGGATTAAGGGAAAAAAATATATGGTTTTATATTTTCGGATTTTCCAGAGGTCTTTTGGTCCAAAACTTGTCTCTTTTAAGAGGAGAAACTTTTTCTTGTCTGTATTCGAAACCCTGAGGAATCCTTTATATTTTTTCATAATCGATCATGCCTCCAGTAACTCGCAGTGTCTCAAAGACTAATAAGGAGGAATCTCAAAAGGTTAAGGGTTGTCAAGGATCAATACAGAGAGAAAGAAGAAAGGCATTATGTCTGATTACGACTCTGATAGTTCAGTTGGATCACAAGATGAGTCATGTCTATTAGCTTACAATAAACAAGATCCAACCAAAACCTAATGGATTCATTCTGATAGTATGTCTCAATATATCCAAGGTTTTGATGAACTAGAAACCAATATTTGTATGACTTTTCAACATCAAGAATGGGTAAAAGAGAAGTATGAACGAACAAGAGGAATTCTTGCTGAGCTCAAATCTCTAATTGAATAACTTGAAAAACAGGAAGTGGTTGCAGACAAGTCTCTTGAGATATGCGTTAAGAGTTTGAACACTGAAGAGACCTCGGTGAACAACAAGAGCGCCACTAGAGATTAAGTGATTTGCTGTAATACTTAATCTAGTATAATAGACATCATTTTTTGATTTCTTTCATTGATTGTATTGGTCTATTATGAATAAAATTATTTGATTAGTAATTTTTCTTGTGATAGTTTTCGGTTTACATAGCCTATGCTTAATTTCTTTTATCTTATTGCTATGTTTGTTTATGGGATGTTTGATTTCGGTGTACTACCTTAATATTCGATCTCATATATTGTGAACCCTTATGGTTTGGGTGACTTTTTGATTTAGCGGGATTAAGTTCTATCCCTAGTAGGTAGGCTTTATCAAAGGATCATGAGGGGTTGGATAGAAATAATATGTGAAAAAGTCACAATATGTTGAATCGGTTTTGGTTTAGCATAAAAGCATATGTGTTTCGACGGTTTTCAACTTTTGCTTGCAATTGTTAAAACCGGTTTTCAACCTTTCTCTGGTAAAGGTTGATGTGTGTTGTTATTATTTTTTTTATGCATAAGGATGACAACGTGGTGATATTTCGATATCAATTCTCCCTGGAGGAAGATGCTACCATATTGGAGAAGTGGATGCGAAATTTGAGGTAACAATCTTGTTAGTTAATTGTTTTCCTGTTTAAGAAAAGCTTGAGATTATATTATATATATTTGTTGCTTTTGCTTAACAAAATTTCGGTTCAATTGATATTTATTCCATGATGTGTGTGTGGATGTGTGTTTCAATTGGTTCCAGTTAAGAAAAACTATTGTTATCTTGCTTTATTGTGTGGTATCAATTGTTTAGGCTTACAAAATTTCGGTACAATTGATGTATGTGTGATTCAATTGGTTCCGGTTAAGAAAAACCATTGTTATATTGCTTTTGTATGGTATCAATTGTTTAGGCTTACAAAATTACGGTGCAATTGCGGCGCTTTTAATGTTTATGTTGTTTCAATTGCTTCCGTTTGAGGTGAATAATTATGCAAGTTGATTTATTTTGGTTTGTATGAATTATTTATGGCTTAAAGAAATAATTTGTGTACGAGATGAGTTGTTTAGTCCAATTCGATTCCGGATAAGAAACTAAGTTAATCATGATCTTAGTTTGTCTTATCAAAGTGAGGTTTCGGTCATTCAAGTATAATCGAATGCCTAAACAAGGAATGCTAGTTAACTAACCTAGTACTTGTCTTGTTTAAAATTGAAAGGTCTAAGTTTATGGATAATTAGAACCTGATGAGAAAAATGGAGTGAATCTTTATTTTGGTCTTATCGAATTAAGCGGTTGTTTTTGAACAATCAGTTTAGCAAAGGGACTAATTTTCTTAGTTGTTTTTGGTTTTCTAAACTAAATTGGAAAAAACATTTCGGAAAATTGTTTCCTTGGTAACATATCAAAATAAGTCTACTTGTAGTTTCGGTTTTGATATTAGTTATCAGAACATAATGTGTGGAACCCTCGTTCCTAACTCTACAGGTTTGCAAGTCTATTATGAGATTTGTAAGATTCTTTTCGTGTTGTCCTTTTTTTTTCGTTTCTTTGTCATTTTTGTGACAAAAAGGGGGAGAAATATATGGAGTAAACAGGTGATGCTGGCATTGATTTTATATTGATTGGCATCGCTAGGGAAAAGAACATTGGTAATCGAATGTTTTATCTAACGAAAGAGTGAAAGCACAGACTAAGGGGGAGTAACATGTCATATAAATTGGTATAACAAATACGTGCGGATTGAATATCTACCTATCTTCCTTACGGGGAGTATTAGCTTTTGTTATTATAATGTGAACATCGGCATTTTCAAGGATTGAATGTAAGCAATTTTACTGTGTTGTTGAATTGGGAATCAAGCGGATTTTAATAAATTCTTGTAATTTGTTTATCCATATGATGTAAGAGTTTTGTCACTAAAATTGACAAAGGGGGAGATTGTTAGAGCATTGCTCGGCTTGGTTGTCATATTTTAGTGAATCAAAACTCATGTTAAGAATCGCTTAATTATGAATTAAAGTCAACTTCGTATAGGTTAGCTTGAAAGTATTAGGATATGAGACATTACAAGTATTGCGAAGTCTATAAGATGTGAAGAAGCAAGGAGCTACTACGACAACAATCATTCTTCCACTTGAGGTTAGTGATATTTGACTTGAACTGTTTCACTCCCTAACGTATCTTTCAAGTCGTGCATATTGAAAACATAACTGCGAAGCATATTTGAACTCTAGATAGACGTAGTATTAAGGAATACACTACGAGGTTTATTGCTTAACCATTAAACTTTGTAGATAAGACATCGTCATAATTATTTGAATGTTATTGTGATTATGTATGGGTATGAGGTTAGGATTTCATCCTAGGGAACAATATTTACATGTGTTCTAAGGAAGTAAGTTCATAAACTTGATTGTGGACCGAAAAGGAAATTGCCAGGTGTAATTTCTTTTGTTGTTCATTGCATATCTTATGAAGAACAAATATGTGTGATAGAGTATAACCACTCACAACTTGTTGTGTTTTTGGTAGAACTATTCACAAAGGCCAAACTTATGTATTGGTATAACTTTTATTAGTAAAACTGATCTTAAGTAATCACCCGTGGTATGATCGGATTTTGTATGTATGACCAATTAAAAGGAGGGGAACCGATCCTTGCAAGGGGTGCAGTACATCAAAGGGAATCGATCCTTGTATGGGGTGCAGCAAGGTTTATAGCAGAAAGGGGAACTGACCCTATGGACATGTGCAACACGTTTTTATGAAAAGGGGAACCGATCCTATGGACATGTTCAACACATATAAGTTAGATACCATATATATGTGGGGAACCGATCCTAGTACCTAGTCAACCGAATTTTTGGAAATCTAGTGTAACTATGCACAATACTCACATGGAGGTAGAACCGAAACTTGTTTTGGTAGAACCGTAATCCCATGATTGTGATTGAATGTTGGTTTGATCAATCACATAGTTCTTGAAAGTCAGATGAACCAATTCTAAACTTGTTTTGGAAGTGTGGAAAATCGGTTTCAAGATGTAAGTGTGAAAGAAAACTTACAAAGTTAAGATGTCGACAAACTTTGAACACGTGTTGTGAATGTTTATTTCTTTAATTGTTCAAAGATATTCTTTAACGGCTAAGGGAAGAGAATCCCAGGATCGAAACATAAGTAAGTTAAGAATCTTTTAATTAAGGTTATTAATTTAATTTTGTAGGGAAATTACAGAACTAGTAATGTGCATTTACTAATTAGATTTTCCGAGAGATTTCGATCGTTATTTTTGGATAGAGCATTTCCAGGAATTATCAAAACAGAATATGTGCTTTTATGAATATATTGAGAATATTTTCGTTTTTGGAAATTCCTTGGTGTCCAAACTTCCTTGTCTATAAATACTCGAAGTTTGCCTTTCTAGCAAACTAATCCTTCGTAACAACATATTTACTCTTTTGTTGTTGTTACTGGTGTAGCCGCCTATTCGGAGAGGAGAGTAACCTAATTTGGCGAAATCTCTTATGGCCGCTCAGTTTAAAGTCTTCTTTGGGATTGAGAAGCTCTAGCGTGTACCGTTAGTGGGAAACTAGATAATTGCGCTTTATCTTTTGTTTTCGATTGATTGGATTTACTAACGGTGGTTGAAATCTGATTGCACCTAGTTTTTTTATTCTTGAGAATATTCTTTTCACTCAAACTAGTTCAAAGTTTCGACAGGGATCTTTAGACTGTTATTAGTTCTAAAAACGATCTTGTGATAATCCATTGTTAATAGACTCCCTTCTGTGCGTGATTGATCACAAGAGATTCAAGTGATTGTGTGCAGGTTTTTATTGAAGATTTAAGAAGATATTGAAGATATGACTTGGGTTTTATAATCTTTGGTGTGCACAATACTTGTTTCGGTAAAAGAGGATCCAATTGATAATCAGTTTATCCTTGTGGTAGATTGGATTGATTAATTGAATAGATCGGCATCAACACGATTCTTCGGATTAAAGGTGTTGTTGGCTTAATCTTAATCGATTACCTTTGGGTGATTGAACATAAGATAGATCTAAGGACCTGACAAAAGAGTTTATGTTGAGATAAACGGAAGGGCCTTTGTCCGACTCATATCACTTGGTTGAATAGAGTTGATACCAAACAGATTTGTTGTTCCTTACTGTTTGGAATACGAACCAAAGGAATTGTTCCAAGTACATGACTTATTTATAAGTTGGAGGCGTGGGAATACAGAAGGAACTAGGTGAACTATAAGGTTAGTTACTTGGTCTCAACTATACGAAGTTAGTGTAATTTTGTGTAACGGCTTAATCCTGAGAGTATTCAATTCTGGACTAGGTCCCGGGGTTTTTCTGCATTTGCGGTTTCCTCGTTAACAAAATCTTGCCGTGTCATTTACTTTTATATTCCGCATTATAATTTTTTTATTATAATTAAAGTAAATTACACAAACGTTAATTCCTATTTACTTGATAAGCAATCCTATTGTGTTTGGTTAAGTCCGAACCTTTGTATCAAGTAAACATACTTCGTTGTTGTTTTGTCTCGATCTCGTATCCATAGTCAATCGCACGAAGTGTGAACCGACTAGTTGTATTGTCTCGACTCAGTCCATAGACAATCACTTTCGTAGAAAGGACTTATAGGTAGGAATTTTTTTAGCTTGAGGTATATTTGGGTACCCTCGCCTTTTCAGTAAAAATCTTAAATATTCTGTAAGTATTGTTGATCTCCTACTTGCATTATTCATTAGTGTAGGGGTTTTTGAGCGTCTATCTTATGTTGTGTTCCCAGCTGAACTCTTAAATACTGATATTAAATTTATACTCATTCTCAGCTGAAAAGGCATGAATTTCCTTAATGTTCAGATTAAGATATGCATAAAAGGCACTGCAAGTCGTTCCACTAAGAACAGACGTGCTACTTGCAAGAGTAGCCCAAAATTAATGATTTTGTACCAACGTGCAAAACTTACCAAAAATTGATTAATTTTGTGTCAGCTCGCAAAATTCGATTTTTTGACATAATTTTGTTAATTCACAAAAATTAGGTTTTCGCCCTAAAATGGAGCCTACACGATATCTCAATACCTATTGGTCGAGACCAAACCTAAGAAAGCTAGGAAACTAGACTATCATATATCTAGTAGGAGTAGAATCCTACCAAAAGCTGGAAAGTAAGGAAAAAAGAGAAACTGCGACAAAATGGGAAAGTAGCAAGGGAGGCGTGACCATGCAACTTGGACGGTCGGTTTTCCCTAGCTGGCGCCTCTCCTTGCCGACTGGACATGCCCCATGTTGCTGTCCACCGGTCCCTCTTTCCTATTGACCAATCAAATCACTCCAAAGTTGTAACCAACACTTTTAATTAAGGGTAGAAGTAGTCTGGTCGACATGTTTAAATCCTTAAGAAAATACATCTTGGCCATCCAAGACAGTCGCAAGTTGTTCACAACCGCACGACTTGGTAAGCTCCGTTAGCTAACCTTAAGCCTTGCAAACATGACCGAACAAGTTCCATGGTACTCACCGACAGGCCCACTTTTATTTCATCCAATCAGAATTCTCCTAGCCTGCAGGCAGTATCCGTAATGTCTAGCCAAAGAAGGCTAGTCACGCGGTTCAAAAAAGGGTTTTAATCAGGTTAAGACCGCCCATGGCAGTCTTGAATCCATCGTGGCCGTCCAGCTTAGCCAGCCTAATTGGATGACTTATATTCTCTTTTAGGCGACCAATGAGGTGCCGACATACTCACCGGTGACCCTCCTTTGGTCTCGATCAATCACGTTGCTCCAAGCATTAGAGCATAGCTCAGTTGAACCCACCAATCGTTGGTATGTCAAGTTTGGTTGACATATTTTAGTGAATCAAAACTCAATTTAAGAGTCGCTTGATTATGTACTAGAGACAACTTCATATAGGTTAGGCTAGAAAGATTAAGATAATGAGACATACAAGTAATACTCGAAGACTTGAAGAATGTGAAGAAGTAACAAGCTACATTGACAACATCATCCTTCCTATTGAGGTTAGTAATATTTTGACTTGAACTTTTTGATTCCCAATGTATCTTTCAAATCGTGATATGCTAAAAACATAATTGCGAAGCTGTGAATGATTATACTCTAATAGACATAGTGTTAAGGAATTAGAATACGAAGTATAATGCTTATCTTTTGAACTTCGTATATATGACATAGACATAATCGTATGAATGTTATTGTGATTATATGTATGGGTATGGGTAAATATTTCGTCCTAGGAAACAATGTTTACATTCGTTTAAAGGAAGTGCATTCATGAACTTGTTTTATGAATCGAAAGGAAAATCGCTAGGCTTATTGGTATTGTTATTCATTGCATATATTTGGATTACCAATATGTGTGATTAGTACAACCGGTCATAATTTATTATGTATCTTGGTAAAACTATTCACAGTGCCTGACTTATGTATTGATATGACTTTTATTAGTGTAATCGATCCTAAGTAATCACCTAAGATGGTATGATCGATATTTGTAGTTGGTGTGACCGATCACAAAATAGTTGTGTAATCGATCTTTGTAATTCGTGTAACCGGTGCTGGTAATTGGTATAACCAATCACAAGATATACCATGAGCATATGGTAATCGATCCTAGTGAGAGGTGTAACCGATCCTAGTGATTGGTATAACCGATCCCAGTAAGAGCTGTAATCGATCCTAGTGATAGGTGTACTCGGTTATAACACAAAAAACTTAACCAAAATCAACTTTCAAATTTCCTAGAGTTCTTAGAGATACCGAAAAATATATTTGGTTAATGTGGAAATATCAAGATGTCGATATACTTTGTACATGTTCAGTAACTCTTATATTTTATTGTTCAAAGATATTCCTTAATAACCCAAGGAGATCCCGGACCGTAATAAGTTGAGAATCTTTTAATTAAGGTTGTTAATTTTATATGCTTTTAATTACCAGCTGTGGATGGGGAAAAACGAGCCGCCGGTTTTTTAGGAAAGTGAAGAGTCGAGCGTGCTCTCGAGACTCCTCATCCGGACAAAATGTTAATCCTCACACAGATGCACCGCTGCAAAGGAGGTGCTTAGATTCGGGAAATCAATCTGTATGACTCCGGCCTAAACTAAGAAAATGGTCGTTCCAGAGTCAATTCGGTCGCAAAGAGGGAGATGGGTTGATCTGTAGGAGGGAAGCTGAGAGTTATGTGGGATCAGTAATGATCAAGGATTGTGAGTGTGTTGAAGGTTTCTGCAATATTGCTGAACTTCTGAAGTTGAGTTATGTGAATAAGTTTATATCGAGTTGTTGATGGATAATGATGATAATCAATGATTGATGATGTCTGATGATCCTCGATTTAGAATTATTTATATTGCAATAGTGATGTACCACTGATCCCTGTAAGTGTGACGGTTTCTTGAGTGAAAGAGTGGGAAAGTGGGAGATCGTGGTAAAGTCAGTTCCATGTCGTGCAGAGACTTGACTAATCGTGCACCCACTACTTTGCTAACTCCTTCAACCGTTTACACGACTTACGCACATTTCTCGTTGTGGATGAATCCACGTGCCGTAGACCGCCAGACCAGAACCCTAAGTGATATCCCCCCATTTGTGACATGATTGATATTTCACGAATCGTGGAGTCTGCAAGGCAGACGTGTATTAGTTAGTCAGTTGTTCACTGATTTAGACTGTGAGTCTAGTTTTGTTGAATCGAGCATAACTGGTGAATGCTCAATGATTCATGGATTGAACATGTAGTTCTCTGAGATGTCAATGAATTACTGACTAGAGCGACTGAGCAAGTATTGCTCAACTCGACGAATTGCTGAATATTGAGAGTTTGTCGAGCAATTGAGCAAGTATTGCTCAATTCGACGAATTTGATAATTTTGGCGTGCAACTGAGCAAGTGTTGCTCAATTCAACAAAATACTGAATATTGATAATTTGACGTGCAATTGAGCAAGTGTTGCTAAATTCGACAAACTACTGATGAATTACTGAACATTGATGGTTGGACCAATATTCGAGCAACTGAGCAAGTATTGCTTAATTCGACGAATTATTTACTGATGTCGTGACCCAATAAAATATTAATCAAAAATATTGGCGAATTACCGAATATTATTAATTTGGATGTTTATTGCTGAATCAACATTATTTTATGTTTGAACTTGCTCAGAATGGTGATTCGTGGAGTGTTTGTTCGAAACCCTAATTTTATCAATCCTTCATCGATTAGTGAATTGCTGAAAATTAGTCATGAGTGAGGAGGGACCAACCACATGGAATTATGAGCGTCCATGGGTGCCCAGTGATCGAGTGAGCGCGCACCAGGGTTCTCAGTTTGAGAGTTGGTGAAAAAACGATGATTAAATGCAGGACTCATTATTTATTGAAATATTGTTGGATTCAGCATTAGGTGATAAAACCTAGGTATGAGAGATGAGGACCGACCAAGAGAGCATGATACCGTCTCTTGGTGGTCACGAGACCAGTTGTTGGTCATTTGGAGAATCCCCCAGTTGGTTGGAGAGAGTTCGGGCCCAGTATGAGCAATTGAGCAAATTAGGTCAGAATTATGAAAACGTGTGGCACTGGCATTGTGCAAGCTCTAGGAATGACCCTGGTCGGTCATGAAGGCGTGCACGTGTTTCCGTGGTGTTCGTGTTTCCATACTGAGGGTTTCAGTATTTTCTGATGCGCGTTCGAGCAATATCGTGAATTTTCAGAAGAGTTTCATCTTGACTGAGAATTCTCGATTTTTGTTGGAATTAGCATGTATGCTCAATTCATCAATATTTTGAAAATATTAAAATAAAAGTGTTTTAATATTTAAAAATACCGTGAGAGGCTAGCTAGTCGTGTGACTATGTTGGCTTTTGGTTTTTCGTGATTTGAGCAATATTTGAGAAAATATGGAGAAATCATGATTTTTTATCAAACCCAGGAGTTTCATGAATTGCGGAAAATAATAATTATGCAAGGTGTGGGGAGACCATGGCTAGGGAATGGCCGGCCGGCTAGGTTTCCTGGTCCCGCACACCTTTCCCTATTTTATTATTTTTCATGAATCCTTGAAGTTATGGAGAATCAACGAGTTTTTGTTGAAACAGAGGAGTTTCGTGAGATTAGGTAATAATAATTACAAAAAGATAAGGATTGTGAGGTGTGGGACCGGCCACGGCTTAGGCATGGCCGGCCGGTTAGGTTGGCCGGTCCCGCACACCTCTTCTTATTTTATAATATTATTTCGTGATCCACGAAGTTATGGAGAATTCACGGGTTTTGCAAAAACAAGGAAAGTTGCTAAAACCAAGGAGTTTTCGTGAGTTCACGAAATAACAAAAAATAAGGAAAATAATGGGAGAGGCACGGACCGACCATGGCTAGGGCACGGCCGGCTGGCCGGCGGGTGGGCCCGGCCTTGGGCGCCTCTTATTATTTTATTAATATTTATTGGTTTATTCTGTTTTGCGAAGGATTCCTCGTTATTTCATACTTTTGGACACTCATTCGTGCATCCGGGTGCTCAGTCGTGCATCATTGTCGAGTACACTCGCACCATTTTTGTGGGGCTTACTTAGTGATGGTCCAGATGCCCGGTTGTTGAGTATCTATTACTAATCTATGAATTCAGTGGAAAATAATCCATGAAACTGAGTAATAAAAATGAATAGTTGTTCATTATTAATTCGCAGGATCAGCTGTGGATTCAACTACGAATTCAGAATAATAAAACAAGCATTACCATCCTATGGGATCGTGGATTCGACCATAAAATCGGAGTAATTAAAATTATCTATTACCTTCATGAGATCAGTGGATTCGATCATGAAATCAGAGTAATGTGATAGCACAGTTGTTTTATTCCCATTCTATGAGATCAAGCCGTGGATTTGACCATGCAATAGAAGCAATTGTTATTGCCATTCCATGGGATCAGGCCATGGATTCGACCATGGAATAAGAGAAATTGTTATTTCCATTCCATGGGATCAGTCCGTGGACTCGACCATGGAATAGGAGCAATAATAGATTATTCTGGGAATTCAGTAGTGAATGTCACGGCAGGATTAATCTATTGCAGAAAAGATATTAGCCAGTTAAAGCGTCACATCTATTCTGAATGGTGCATAGTCAGGGAGTCACGATGTTGTTTACGACCTGAAGGCGTTAGTGTTCTCAATCTACGGAGAACCGCCTGAATCTATGAACAATCTCTCCAGATAATCAGGGAACGGTGAGTGTCACCGACGTCCTGAAGGCGTCCTCCTCCCAACTATTCTTCTATGTGGAGGTGGGTCTCTCTCCTGCAATCTGGGAACAGTGAGTAGCACCGACGTCCTGAAGGCGTTAAGCTCTCAATCTACGGAGAACCGCCCAAATACTTTATTCTGCATAGAGGTCACAGCGAAATGCCAGGGATCGAACGCTCAGCTGGTGGAGGCTTTTCGAAAACATATTCATCATGGATTCGTAAAATATGAATCGTTGCATGCCTGAAAGCCATGTCAAAAACATGCCTCATGATTTTACGGTTTTTTCCCTTTGTTGAAAATCGACCATCTATATTAAGTCCCCTGCTTCGCAGTAAGCATTAAATGGTGATTTTCAGTCGACGAGATCAGTGGTTGAACTCGGTCTACAAAGGTATCGTCAGAATCCTCGATTTGCTCCAATAGTGTCATGTACGAGCAAATATTTGGGTGAGGACCCTGATGGTGTGATAGAGTGTGATTCCGTGAGCACGGAGATGAAGCATCGCTGATTTGTTCTGTTGAAAGTCCAGTTTTGGTCAGTTTAGCGTTTATGGGCTCGGCCAAAAAAAGGAAATCCTTGTTTTAGGAACAGACGTTCGTTCGTTAGTTTAAGAAACAAACAAAATCGACCTGAGTCTAATGACATAAAATTTTGTCTACGAGCTTTCATGAAAATTTTATTTTTAAAAATATGCTCTTGTTTCAAAGACGGATGCTCGCACAAAGGAGCAAAATATATATTTTCAAATTTACGTGAGTTTCACGTTAAAAATATTTTATGTAAAATCAATGTTTTGATTTTGAAAAACTGTTGAAAGTAGAGAATCATACATGGTGAAATAATGTTTGAGTTTTCACAATTATAGAATGGACGTGTGTCCATTTTTGGAAAATCAGTGGGTGTTCACACAGTAAAATTTACTTGGGTTGTTCACGGTTTTATGAAAATCAATTTATGATTTTTGAGAAATTGCTGAAATCAAACTATTGTATATGTGATGAAATAATGTATGTATGAGTTTGGTGATTTTATAGTGTATAAGTGTAGAAAATCAGCGAATGTTCACATGAAAGGTTATGTGAACTATTCATAGTTTTGTGAAAAGTCAGTGTTGACTCTAGAATGATAAGTTTTGCTCGTCTTCGCAGGTTTAAAGGAGTGAGAAAGTTTTCGAAGTTTCGTGTCATCACTAAAGTCTAGTGAAATCGTAACATATGTAAGAGTTGTGGATAACCGTTTTCGTAGTTGAAACTGATATCATTAGGTCGTTTGTAATTCGGTGCTTCTGATTTGATTCCAGACAATGATGGTTTCCACCAGCAGCAGCAGTGATTACTCCTCCATCTCTTCTGATGAGGATTCCAAGTCTTATGCAGCCAAACCGCGAGCTAAAACGAATTATGTTGAGGGAGCTAAAGCTAGGATACCCCTTAATGACCGAAGGATCTCTTATGAAGAGCTCATGAAGAGAAAGTCCCATGATGATGAGATGGAGGATCGTCGAAGTAGAAAGGATCGAATCTGGCGAAGGATACAGGCGGCTGAAGAGAGGCATCGATTTGTTGATGGTGTACCCTCCGAATCTGACGCTAATGCTTCTGAAGAGGAAACTGTGTGGGTGGTACGAAATTACGAGATTAAGCCAGACCGGCGTACCAGAGAACTTCAAAAGATTGCGAAGCAGATTGAAGCTGAACTCGAAGCTGAGTACGAAGCAGAGGATGGCTCGGACTCAGATGATCCTAATATCCACCTAGACTTCATCAATGGCCGTGATAGTGATTCTGATGAATAACTCGAAGAGGATTCTGCAAAGGACGATGATAATGAATCTGATAATTCCGACAAGTCTGATGACTCTGACGAATCTGATAATTAATTTGGCTCATAAACCTCTCTGAGATTATTTATTTTCCGTTGAAGTAGATGTTCTTTGGTTTAAGCAGCTTGGCTGTAGAGATGTTTATTTAGAGATTATTATTTTTTGAACCGTAATTCCTTGTAGTATCTCCTTTCTGAATTTTCTTCACATCTCCAGTAGATGGACCAATATCCACATAGAGAATAATTACCCACAGAATGCAGTCACATGAGCTGTCTAGAAAACACGTGGCCTATCATACGATCAATCCGTAGTTGTAATGTTGATTACGTCTGAACCATCAGTCCCCATTATTGTTACTCTTCTCCTATCTATCACGCATCTGATTCGAGATTTAGGGTTTCAGTAGAAACCACAACATACTTATTTATCCGTTAAGGGATAAGCATCCACATTGGACTTAGGGTTTTATTTAAACAGTCGACCATATGTTGCCTTTGTGTATCATGAAAAGAAATTTTGATCACAATCCTACCTCTCGTCACCATGTCCAGAAGCAGTGTTTCTTCCAGAAGTGAATCTCATGCCGAGCATGCAGTGGCAGTATCCGTCTTGGTGAGTTACATTTCTTCTCTTGTCTTTTGATCGATCAGGATGATTGATCAAAAGAAAAGAATTTATTGCAGGATTATGAAAAGAATCAGCATTCCTCTCGTAGCTTGAGACCTAAACGGACGGTTAAAGATCCTGCCCGGTATAGGTCGGCTCCTGTTGATGCCGGAACGTCTGTAAGTAATTTCATAACTTCTCGACTAATATTTTTACCATTCTCAATGGTCAATACAATTAAATACACCATTGTTTCATCGCAGGTTGATGTTCATGTCGTCGTGGATGCTCGAAAAAGGAAGAACCGGAAATACGCGGTTGTGATTGATGATAGCAACAACCATGTCGACGAGAACTCCACTGATTCTGTGGATACTGAGGTTAGATCTCATGCTCCTTAGTATCCAACAGCTGGAATCCCGTTAGAGTCTCTCATGATCAACAATTTCCCGAATAATGAAGTGGATAGGGGATTCGTCATTCCCAAGTGTCACGCGCCCTGTACACCAAAATTTGGAGAAGGTACGGGCATATTGCTACGACCGAAGTATGGAAATGCTTTCTACCAACCCTCCTAACTACAATTGCAGGGTTGTTACCGATTCTTGAAGAGATGAACCGGACGCATCTGCGAGATGTCAAGAATCATGAACTGCACATATGGGATGAGATGATTTCAAACTGTGAAACCCTGCAGTTTAACATAGGTTGGCTTTGTCATCGACTCGAGATGATCAAAATTCACAAGGTGGCGGCCGCTGCTGATGCAATTTCCGCGTCTACTACCATATTGGAGGAGGAAAAGATATTCGCCTTGGAGTCAGCACGAGTTGAGAAGGCAGTTCAGGACTTGAAGGTGAAAACCAAAAATTTCCAGAAGAAGCTTGATAGGGTTTTCTATAGAGATTATCCTCTGTTGGATGGTTTGTTATGAGTGAGAGAAAGATTTTATGTAGGTTTGAGATTTTGTTTTGAGTAAATTAGGTGATTGAAAGTTTTTTGTGAGATTCATAGGATATTTTGAATTTTGAGTGAATGAGGATATTGATCTTTTGGAGAAAACAAAAATTACATTTAGAAATTTAATACTTCCAATGATTGTTCAAGCATAATACGCCTTGAGCCACTTGTCGTTGATGATGTTTCCTTCAACTCCTCCATTAACAGCTAAGATTTTGTAATATCCGATGGATACTTCCTTGATGATCACATAAGGTCCTTCCCATTTCGGAGAGAACTTGGGAGCGGACATGTCTTGTTGGATATGATTTGCTGTTTTCAAAACCAAATCTCCTACTTGAAATGTTCGAGGTCTTACCAGTTTGTTGTAGGCCTTGGAAACCCTTTGTTTGTAGGTTTCTACATATTTTTCCACCTTGGCTCTTCTTGAATCGAGCATGTCCAATTCAGCAATTCTTGAATCTAATACTTCTGCTTCATCCCATTGTACTCCACTAGATGCTGCAATTCTTGCATAGGGAACCTTGATTTCGGCTGGGAGAATGGCATCGGTGCCATAAACGAGAGAGTATGGTGAAGTCCCAATTGAGCTTCTTGGTGCGGTTCGGTAGACCCACAAAGCCATGGGAAATTACTCATGCCACGTCCGTGGATTATCATGAACTGTTCACCTGAGAATCCGGATCAAGGTTTTGTTGGTACTCTCCGCCTGTCCGTTTCCTTGGGGATAGTATGGTGTGGAGAAAATCTGTTTGATTCCATATTCTTCAAGCAATTCTGCAACATGTTTATTGGTGAAAGGAGTTCCATTATCTGTGATAATATATTTAGGAACGCCGAATCTGCAAATGATGAACTCTTTGATGAAAGATGCAATTGTGACTCCAGTGGTGCTTCGAAGAGGAATAGCCTCGACACATTTGGTAAAATACTCTGTTGTTGTGATGATGTATTCATGCTGCTTTGAAGATGCCGGATTGATCTTTCCTATGATATCCAGTCCCAATCTATAGAAGGGCCACGTACTGCTCACAGAATGTAATGGAAGACAAGGAGTGTGGATGAGGTTACCATGAACTTGGCATTGATGACATCTCCGAACGTAGGAAGCTGTGTCATCTTCCATGGTTGGCCAGTAATATTTCTCATGGATTTGGAGAAACAATTTCTTCTTCCCATGGTGTTCACCTTCATGCATTTCTTTCTAAATTATGGAAATTCCATGCTCGGACAAGCATCTCAGGAGATTCCCACCGAATCTTTTGCGATACATAATCCCTTCCAAGTAGACAAAACGTTTGGCTCTGTGAATGAGTTTTATTGCACCTCTCTTATCTGACGGAAGATCGTTGTCACGAAGATATTTTATGTAAGGTTCTCTCCAGTCCCCAGTGTGATGAAGTGTTAGAACCTCCAAATGATGAGGTGGTGTATGACAATTGGGACATGATCCTTGCAGGATCCTCGATTGAGCTTCCATGGAAGGACAATAGTATCCGAGCCTTTGAAGCCTTCTGTAAAGTGTGACCACTAGAGTTTGCCCACATACTTATTCATGTGTACGTTTGAGTTGTTCACCGGCTTCTTCATCTCCGAGGCATCAAGACAGGGATCCATCGGGATTGCGATAATATAATGCTCCGTGCAGCAGGAAAAAGTGTTTCAACTCCTCGAGGCTAATTTTCCCCTCCGTAAGAGAATTGCTCAATTCATGAATAATGGGCGCTCGCCAGTCGCTTGACTGAGCATCTTCGACTTGAGCAAGCCAGGTGGATGACACAACGCGTCTTTGCACAGTGATGGATTTCTCAGACCCCTCAAATTGCAGTTTGGATGCTAGGGTCGCTAGACAATTAGCATGTCTATTGTTGGTGCTCCCGGTATGGACAATTGTTGCATCGAAAAAATGAGCTAATAGTCGTTGTGCCTCAGTCCTGAATGAAGCAAGTGTTATTTCTTTGAGAGAGTTTACGCCATTCATTTGATTGACCAACAACTTTGAGTCTCCCCTGATCTCTAGATGTTTCGCTCCTTCTTTCTTGTCCAAAGATATCCCTAGGAGAAAAGCTTCATATTCTGTTGAATTGTTGGTGCAATGGAAATCCAGCTTGAATGAATGTGAGAAGACTTCACCGGATGGAGATACCAGCACAATACCCGCCCCACCGGTATCATTGCTCGGAGTGGCGGACCCATCAAAATATAATATCCACGTTTCTTCTTGAATGATTGAAATTTCTGGAAACTCACCGGGCACTTCTTCATGCAACATCGTGATGTCTTCTCCAGGGAAAGCGGCAAGTAAGTCTGCAACTGCTTGTCCTTTGATTGCTTTTGGAGGGACACACGCTATGTCAAATTCTGACATTTGAAGTAGCCATTTCGCTGGTCTTCCGATCAGAGCAGGTTTCGACAGTAAGAACTTTATAGGATCAGCTTTGGCCATCAGCACGACCCTGTTTGATAGTAGATAATGTCTGAACCTCTGAATTGCGTGAACCAACGCCAGACACGCCCTTTCAGCCTTTGGGTACCGGAGTTGAGCATCCCTCATTGTGCGACTGAAGTAATAGATTGGGTGTTCGATACCTTCTTCATCCTCTTGAGCGAGGAGTCCAATAGCTACGTCACTGGAAGCTGTGTAAAGTATCAGAGGCCGTCCTTGCACTGGAGATTTCATGACAGCAGGTGATAACAATATCTGCTGTATTTTCTGGAATGCTTCTTGTTGAACGGCTTCCATGCAAAATTTGCTCCTTTCTTCAACAGAGGAGTGAATGAAGCAATGAGTTGAGCGAGTCCAGGAATGAAACGCCGGATGTAATTGACTTTGCCCATGAAACTCTGGAGCTCTTTCACAGTTCGTGGAGGCGGCATGGTAGTAATGGCTTTTGTTTTGTCTGGGTCGACCTTGATTCCTTCTGCAGTGACCAAGAATCCAAGAAACTTTCCGGAAGAAACACCAAAAGCACATTTCAGGGGATTCATCTTCAGTTATTCTCTGCATCTTTCGAAGACTTGTCTCAGAATGTCTAGGTGGGACGCCCGGGTCTTTGATTTCACCACCACATCGTCGACATAGTCTTCTACTTGCTTGTGCATCATGTCATGAAATATTGCAGTCATGGCCCGCTGATAAGTGGCTCCTGCATTCTTCAAGCCGAAAGGCATCACTGTATAGTGGAAGTTTCCAATGGGGTTCTGAATGCAGTCTTGTTAGCATCATGTTCGTACATCTTGATTTGGTTATATCCACTGTAACCATCCATGAACGAGAACATGTAATGGCCACTGGTTGCATCGACGAGCATATCAATGTTTGGTAATGGAAAGTCATCCTTTGGGCAGCACTTGTTCAGGTTCCTGAAATCTACACAGCACCGGATCTGTCCATTTTTCTTCCTAACTGAGACAACGTTCGCCAGCCATGTTGGATGTTGAATGGGTTTGATGAACCCTGTTGTTAGTAGTTTCTGGATCTCCACCTTGATATGTTTCTCAACTTCGTGTCTGAATTTCCTGGGAGGTTGTTTGACGGGTTTGGAACCGGGAGTGATGTGCAGATGATGAGTAACCAATTTGTCGTCTAGGCCAGGCATCTTTTCGTACGTCCAGGCGAAGATATCTTGATACTATTTCAACAGGCGTATTAATCCTTCTCGTTCCTCAGGTGAGAGAGCAGAATTGATTAGAATTGGCCTTGGGTTTTCATCCGTTCCAATGTTAATAGTCTCGAGGTCATCGGTTGTGGAATTTGTGCCATCTTGCAGCTGTCGTGGTGCATCTTGAATTTCATCATCGGGAGATTGCTCACTCTGGCATGATTCTTCAGGGAGGGGAGACTTTTCATCGACTTCCCCTGTTAATTGTTAATCCTTACGACGGAGATAAATGACTCTCCCCTTTGCATCATAATCAGTAATAAAGTTGGACTTTTTCTGAGTCGTACCTTGACCTTGACGACGCTTGAGTGGTGTAGTGGACAACTTGACGGATTTAGCATCTGTTGATGATGTTTTGTCGACTTTCTCAATAAATTTCCAACTTGGGAGTGGAATACTGCAGATCTTGCTTAGAGGTTCGGGGATGCTCTTTGGATGTTCTAGGAGCTCAGCATCGTAAACCGGAGCATAAGGAGACACCGAGGCTGGGATACGGACAATTTTGTTGTTGAACAAATCTTTCATACATTGATGGTACGTCTAAGGAACAACTTTATTGTCGTGAAGCCATGGCCTTCCGAGTATCATGTGATAGTCAGGGTCTTTCTCGATCACGTGAAATTTGACAGTGGATTGAATCGGCCCTACTTTCAGATCCACATAGACATACCCGTATGTGTGACTCTGGATTCCTTCAAAACCTGTCATCAATATGGGATGATGAAAGATCTTTCTTTGTGGAACTTTGGCCTCCTTGAGAGTCTTCATAGTGATAAGATTCGTGGAAGCACCTGTATCGATGAGAACTCTCCCGAATTCAGAGTCCTTAATGGAAGCAGTAACGAACAAGGATCGGTTATGCCCTTCCTCCTCCATTCGGTCTTCCTCAGTGAAGGTGATGTTGTTGATTGATATTTCAGATACCATGGACACTTGTTCAACCACCGGAGATGATGGAACTATTCGCACATCGGATGATATTTTGTTGAGAGCGACAAATGTGTCTGTGCGCTGATCTCTGGAGAAATGCAGAAGTTCACATAGATTCTCGATTAGATGTGTGACCTCTTGTTCCACCGGATTTTCATAAGTGGTGAAGCTGTTGGCTTGAGGGTTAGCGTCAGTGGTGTCAAGAGATGAGCGTTCCACAACTTGAGCTCCTAAGATTATTGTCGGGTCCACCATGCAATTGAACAAATTATCAATTGCTCTTTTCAATCGATTTATGTTCCTTTACAAAATCTCTTGCCTTCGTGCCAGTTCAGCTAGTGACGGAGTTTCTCCATCAAATGCACCAATAGATGAAAATGGAGTAGTAAAGTACGGATGATGAATGTTACCAGAATTATTTGGGTGAGTTAGAGAACCATCACCATTTGAAAGACTCTGAATGGAGTTTTGAGAAACTGATTTAGATCTAAGACCAACCATCTTGCGAAAATGAAAGATTGCAACCGAGAGATTAATCTCCCACTGTGGTCGCCAATTTATGGATGGGGAAAAACGAGCCGCCGGTTTTTTGGGAAAGTGAAGAGTCGAGCGTGCTGTCGAGACTCCTCAGTCGGGAAAAATGTTAATCCTCACACAGATGCACCGCTGCAAAGGGGGTGGTTAGATTCGGGAAATCAATCTGTATGACTCCGGCCTAAACCAAGACAATGGTCGTTCCAGAGTCAATTCGGTCACAAAGAGGGAGATGGGTTGATCTGTAGGAGGGAAGCTGAGAGTTGTGTGGGATCAGTGATGATCAAGGATTGTGGGTGTGTTGAAGGTTTCTGCAATATTGCTGAACTGCTGAAGTTGAGTTATGTGAATAAGTTTATATCGAGTTGTTGACGGATAATAATGATAATCGATGATTGATGATGTCTGATGATCCTCGATTTAGACTTATTTATATTGCAATAATGATGTACCAATGATCCCTGTAAGTGTGACGGTTTTATGAGTGAAAGAGTGGGAAAGTGGGAGATCGTGGTAAAGTCAGTTCCATGTCGTGCGGAGACTTGACTGATCGTGCACCCACTACTTTGATAACTCCTTCAACCGTTTACACGACTTGCGCACATTTTTCGTTGTGGATGAATCCACGTGCCGTAGACCGCCAGACCAGAACCCTATGTGATATCCCCTCATTTGTGATGTGATTGATATTTCACGAATCGTGGAGTCTGCAAGCAGACGTGTATTAGTTAGTCAGTTGTTGACTGATTTAGACTGTGAGTCTAGTTTTGTTGAATCGAGCATATGTGGTGAATGCTCAGTGATTCATATATTGAACATGTAGTTCTCTGAGATGTCAATGAATTACTGACTAGAGCGACTGAGCAAGTAATGCTCAACTCGACGAATTGCTGAATATTGAGAGTTTGTCGAGCAATTGAGCAAGTATTGCTCAATTCGACGAATTTGATAATTTTGGAGTGCAACTGAGCAAGTGTTGCTCAATTCAACAAAATAGTGAATATTGATAATTTGACGTGCAATTGAGCAAGTGTTGCTCAATTCGACAAACTACTGATGAATTACTGAACATTGATGGTTTGATCAATATTCGAGCAACTGAGCAAGTATTGCTCAATTAGACGAATTATTTACTGGTGCCGTGACCCAATAAAATATTAATCAAAAATATTGGTGAATTACTGAATATTATTAATTTGGATGTTGATTGCTGAATCAACATTATTTTGAGTTTGAACTTGCTCAGAATGGTGATTCGTGGAGCATTTGTTCGAAACCCTAATTTTATCAATCCTTCATCAATTGGTGAATTTCTGAAAATTGGCCATGAGTGAGGAGGGACCGACCACATGGAATGATGAGCGTCCATGGGTGCCCAGTGCTCGAGTGAGCACGCACCAGGGTTCTCAGTTTGAGAGTTGGTAAAAAAACGAGATTAAATGCATGACTCATTATTTTATTGAAATATTGCAAGATTCAGCATTAGGTGAAAAAACCTAGGTATTAGAGATGAGGACCGACCAAGAGAGCATGTGACCGGCTCTTGGTGGTCACGGGACCAGTTGTTGGTCATTTGAAGAATCCCCCAGTTGGTTGGAGAGAGTTCGGGCCCAGTATGAGCAATTGAGCAAATTAGGTCAGAATTATGAAAACGTGTGGGACCGGCCTTGTGCAAGCCCTAGGAATGACCCTAGTCGGTCATGAAGGCGTGCACGTGTTGTTTTGGTGTCCGTGTTTCCATAATAAGGGTTTCAGTATTTTCTGATGCGCGTTCGAGCAATATCGTGAATTTTCAGAAGAGTTTCATCTTGACTGAGAATTCTCGATTTTTTTTGGAATGAGCATGTACGCTCAATTCATCAATATTTTGAAAATATTAAAATAAAAGTGTTCTAATATTTAAAATTTTCGTGAGAGGCTATCCAGTCGTGTGACTATGTTTGCTTTTGGTTTTTCGTGATTTGAGCAATATTTGAGAAAATATAGAGAAATCATGAATTTTGCTCAAACCCAGGAGTTTCATGAATTGAGGAAAATAATAACTATGTAAGATTAGGGATTCCAAGGTGCGGGACCGACCATGGCTAGGGTATGGCCAGCCGACTAGGTTGCCCGGTCCCGCACACCTTTCCCTATTTTATTATTTTTCATGAATCCTTGAAGTTATGGAGAATCCTTGAAGTTTTTGTTGAAACGGAGGAGTTTCGTGAGATTAGGGAATAATAATTATAAAAAGCTAAGGATTGTGAGGTGTGGGACCGACCACGGCTTAGGCATGGCCGACCGGTTAGGTTGCCAGGTCCCGCACACCTCTCCTTGTTTTATAATATTATTTCTTGAATCCACGAAGTTATGGAGAATTCACGGGTTTTGCAAAAACAAGGAAAGTTGCTAAAACCAAGGAGTTTTCGTGAGTTCAAGAAATAACAAAAAATAAGGAAAATAATGGGAGAGGCACGGATCGACCATGGCTAGGGCACGGCCGGCCGGCCGGCTGGTGGGCCCGGGCTTGGGCGCCTCTTATTATTTTATTAATATTTATTATTTTCTCCTGTTTTGCGAAGGATTGCTCATTATTTCATATTTTTGGACACTCGTTCGTGCATCATTGTCCAGTACACTCGCACCATTTTTGTGGGGCTTACTCAGTGATGGTCCAGATGCCCGGTTGTTGAGTATCTATTACTAATCTATGAATTCAACGGAGAATAATCCATGAAACTGGGTAATAAAAATGAATAGTTGTTCATTATTAATTCGCAGGATCAGCTGTGGATTCGACTACGAATTCAGAATAATAAAACAAGCATTACCATCCTATGGGATCGTGGGTTCGACCATAAAATCGGAGTAATTAAGATTATCTATTACCATTTCATGAGATCAGTGGATTCGATCATGAAATCGGAGTAATGAGATAGCACAGTTTTTTTATTATCATTCTATGAGATCAACTCGTGGGTTCGACCATGGAATAGAAGCAATTGTTATTGCCATTCCATGGGATCAGGCCGAGGATTCGACCATGGAATATGAGCAATTGTTATTGCCATTCCATGGGATCAGGCCGTGGATTCGACCATGGAATATGAGGAATAATAGATTATTCTGGGAATTCAGTAGTGAATGTCACGGCAAGATTAATCTATTGCAGAAAAGATATTAGCCAGTTAAAGCGTCACATCTACTCTGAATGGTGCATAGTCAGGGAGTCACGATGTTTTTTTATGACCTGAAGGCGTTAGTGTTCTCAATCTACGGAGAACCGCATGAATCTATGCACAGTCTCTCCACATAATCATGGAACGGTGAGTGTCACCGACGTCTTGAAGGCGTCCGCCGCCCAACTATTCTTCTATGTGGAGGTTCTCCTGCAGTCAGGGAACAGTGAGTATCACCGACGTCCTGAAGGTGTTAAGCTCTCAATCTACGGAGAACCGCCTAAATACTTTATTCTGCATAGAGGTCACGATGAAGTGCCAGGGATCGAACACTCAGCTGGTGGAGGCTTTTCGAAAACATATTCATCATGGCTTCGTAAAATATGAATCGTTGCATGCCTGAAAGCCGTGTCAAAAACATGCCTCATGATTTTATGGTTTTTTCCCTTTGTTGAAAATCCACCATCTACACCAGCAATTAAAATGCATATCTCTGGAAAATAAATATTTGTAATACGCATTTACTAATTGGAGATTTTCTAGCAGGATTTCGGTTATTTTTGGACAGAGCATTTCTAGGAATTATGAAAACCGATTTGGAAATATATTGCATATTTTGAGAATATTCGGTTTTGGAAATTCCTTGGTGTCTAAACTTCCATGGTCTATAAATACCCAAGTTTGCATTTCGAGCAAACTATCCTAAGAGACAGCAAAATTACCTTGTTGTGTTGTTACTGGTGGAGCCGTCTATTCGGAGAGGAAAGTACCCTAATTAGGCGAAATCTCTTACGACAACTCGTTTAAAGACTTCTGTGGGATCAAGAAGCTCTACATGCAAGTACCGTTGGTGGGAAACTAAATAATTGCAGTATTATTAGTTTTCGATTTAATTTGATTGACTAATGGTTGTTGAACTTTGATTGCACCTAGTTTGTTTATTCTTGAGAATCTTCTCTTCTGATATAGGATTCACTCAAACTAGATCGAAGTGTCGACGGGATCTTTAGAACTGTTTATAGAACTAAATACATCTTGTGATAATCCATTTTTTACAGAATCCGTTCTGTGGGTGATTGATCACAAGAGATTCAAGTTGTGGTTTGCAGTTGTTTATTGAATATTTAAGAAGATTTGAAGACAAAGAAGATTTCTTATTTGGGTTCAGAATCTTTGGTGTGCACAAAACTTGATCGACTGGGATCCAACTATAATCGGTTTATCTTTGATTGATTAGATTGATTAGTTGCGTAGATCGGCATCAATATTTAGTATCTTGGTAGATCTTATTATTTATTGCATAGTTTAAACTCAATTACTTTGGTAGTTGTTAATTAGATTGATCTAAAGCCCGACAAAGGAGTTTATTGGATTAAACAGGAGAGCCTTTGTCTGACTCATATCACTGAGATTGAATAGAGTTGTTACCGAAAAAATTTGTTGTTCCTTTACTGTTTGGAATACGAACCAAAGAAATTATTCCAGTGTGTGCACTTATTGAATGTCGGAAGCGCATGGATACTGAAGAAACTAGGTTAACTAAAGGTTTAGTTGCTTGGTCTCAACTATACGAAGTTGGTGTGATTTTTTATAGCGGCTTAATTCTGAGAGTATTCAATTCTAGACTAGGTCACGGGGTTTTTCTGCATTTGCGGTTTCCTCGTTAATAAAATCTTGTTGTGTCATTTACTTTTGTTTTCTGCAATTATAATTTAAAGTAAATTACACAAACGTTAACTCTGTATTACTTGATAGTGATCCTATAGAGTTTGGTTAAGTCCGAACCTATTATCAAATAATCACACTTTGATTGTTGTATTGTCTCGATCTTGTATCCATAGACAATCACACAAAGTGTGAATACCGATTCGTTGTATTGTTTCGACTCAGTCCATAGACAATCACTTTCGGTAAGATGAATTATAGGTGGAAAAGTTTAAGATTGTGGTATTGTAGATGGGGAAAAACGATTTTCTAGTTTTTACGAAATTGAGGAGACGACCATGCGGAGAAGACTCCTTTAACCGAGCAAATGCTCAACCTCACACAGATGCACTGCAAAAAGGGAGTGCTTTAAGTTCAAGAGATCAATCTGTAGGACTCCGGCCTAAACCAAGACAATGGCCGTTCCAGACTCAATTCGGTCACAAGAGAGGATGGGATGATCTATAGGAAGGAAGTTGAGAAATGTGTGAGATCAATGGTGATCGATATTGTAGGTGTGTTGTGTATTCTGCGTAATAAAGTTCTGAATGACTGAATTTTACTCAGTTGAGAGTGATTTCTCAGACGATGAGTTCGTGTAGACGAAAGATTGTTTGTGTGAACTTGTCGAGAAATTCTCGTGTAAGCGAATGTTGTCTTTTTTACAATCATGATTCAGAATCCTTTTATATTGGTGAATTGAAAAAACCATGATCCCACGAAGTGTGAAGTTGCTGGAGTCGAAGAGTGGGGAAGTGAAAATCGTGTTGAAACCAGTTGCTCATCGTGTGGAGACTTGGTTAACTTTCCACCCACTACTTTGATAACTCCTCCAACTGATTGCACGACTTGCCCATATTCTCATCATGTGTATGAACACACGTGCCGTAGATCGCCAGACCAAAACCCTAGTTAATATCCCCCCATGTGACACGATTGACATCTCGTGATTGTGGAGTCAGTTGCTGACTTTATGGGACGATGAGTCCTTGTGTTGCTGAGTTGAACGTGACTTTCCAAATGTTCTGAGACTCATGAATTGAACATGCCTGTTGAGACATAGGTATAATTATGTTCGTTGTTAAGGTGAGCAAATATTGCTCGTATGAGCAAATGTTGCTCGTTTGATAAATTGTTGAATGTTGATAATCAATATTCATGGACTGAACAAATATTGAATATTGATAGTGGAACCAATATTCATGGACTGAGCAAATATTGAATATTGATAGTTGAACCAATATTTATGGACTGAGAAAATATTGCTCGTCTGAGCAAATGTTGCTCATTTGATGAATTATTGAATATTGATAGTTGGACCAATATTCATCAGTGCGAACAAATATTGTTCATCTGAGCAAATGTTGCTCATTTGATGAATTGTTGAATATTGATAGTTGAACCAATATTCCTTAGTCTGAGAAAATGTTGCTCATTTGATGAAGTATTGGTAGCATGACCAAATAAATATTAAATTAAAATACTGGCGACCAAAACAAGTATAATTAATTAGAGTGATGATCATGGGATCAACATAAAATTTAGTGTTTGAATCTGGAATTATGAACCTTGAACTCAAAACCCTAATTTTGATCAATTGCTGAATTGATGATTAATTGATGATATATTGAAAATCATTTATGAAATGAAGGAGGGACCGGCTACATGGGATGATGAATCTACTATGTAGCGCCGAGATGCTGAGGTGAGCAAAATATTAAAGTCTCTTGAAGAATAGTTGGTGAAAGGATGATTAAATGCTGGTTTAATCATTTTTCAGATAGTGCTCGTGTGAGCGTCGGGTAGTAGAACCTGATTATGGTGAGATGAGGGACCGGCCAAGGGATCATGAGATCGGCCCTTGGTGGTCATGGGACCAGCTGATGGTCGTGTTAACAAACTCCCAGCTGTTTGGGAAGAGTTTGGACCCAGTATGAGCAATTGAGTAAATTAGGTCAAAATTATTAAAACACGTGGGACCAGATATTTGCAAGCCTCAGGGCCGGCCTTGATAGGTGAAGGAGACATGCCTGCATCACCATAATGTCCGTGTCTCATTTCTGAGAGTTTCGATATTTTCCGGTGTGCGTTTGAGCAACATTTTGAGAAAATATGAAGAAATCAGGGATTTTGCTGAAACCGTGAAACTTCATGAGATGAAGGAACAAAATTATAAAATAATGAAGTAATCATGAGGTGTGGGACATGCTAGGCCAAGGAATGACCGACCGTCCAAGGATCCAGTCCCAAGGCACTTTTCCTAATTTATAATATTTTCATGATTTTAGGGAAATATCATAAAATCAAGAAGTTTGTTGAAACCAAGGAATTTGTTGAAATCAAGGAGTTTCCATGAGATGAGAGAAACATAAAAAATAATAATAATAAAATAAGGGGTGTGTGGGACCGGCTAAGGCGTGACCGGCCGGCTATGGCCCGGTCCCACGGGTTTCCCTAATTTTATATTATTTTTCATGAACTTGAGTGAAATTTCATGAATCCAAGGAGTTTGTTGAAACGAGGGAATTTCCTTGAAGTGAAAGAGTTTCCATGGGATGAGGAAACAAATAATATTAAAATAATAAGACATGGGCGTGTGGGACCGGCCATGGCTAGAGCATGGCCGGCCAAGAACCCGGGTCCCGTGCGTTTTCTCCCTAATGTATAATATTTCATGAATTGAGGGAAATATCATGAAATCAGGGAATTTTCATGTGATGAGGGAAATAATAAAATAATAAGGATTCATGGGGTGTGGGACCGGCCACGTCTAGGCACGGCCAGCCGGCTAGTGGACCAGGTCCTGCGACACCTTTCCTAAATTTTATTATTTCTTTAATATGAGGAAACACCA
Organism: Papaver somniferum; assembly: GCF_003573695.1. Taxonomy (NCBI): domain Eukaryota; kingdom Viridiplantae; phylum Streptophyta; class Magnoliopsida; order Ranunculales; family Papaveraceae; genus Papaver; species Papaver somniferum. The sequence goes on from NW_020643262.1 coordinate 148,671, forward strand.
TGAGACTGGGTAGTTTCCTTGAGACGAAGGAGATTTTCTCAAATGAAGGGATTTTCATGAGATCAGGGAAAATAATAAAAATATGATAAAAAATATAAAATTGGACGTGGGAATGGCCACGGCACGACCGGCCGGCCGGTGGGCCCAGTCCCCAGCGTCTTGATTAATATTTTATTATTTATTATTTTCTTCCTACTTTGTATAGGTTTCATCGTTCCTTCATGTTTTGGAATGCTCGTTTGCGCATTCAGGTGCTCGTTCGTGCATTATTGCTGAGTACACTAACACCATTTTGGGCAGGGCTTACTCGATAGCTGCTCAGATGCCCGCACGTTGAATATTTATCGCTTACCCGTGGAATTCTGTTGGGAAGAACCACAAATTGAAGTGAAGAAATATTGCTGAGTACACTAACACCATTTAGGACAACATTTATTCAGGTTCTTGAAATCAACACAGCATCTGATTTGACCATTTTTCTTCTTGACAGGGACAACATTCTCCAGCCATGTTGGATGCTGAATACGCTTGATAAACCATGCTGCTAGTAGTTTCTGGTTTTCGACTTTGATTTGCTCCTCAACTTCGTGTCTGAACTGCCTAGGTGACTGTTTGACAGCTTTGGAGCCTGGAGTGATGTGCAGATGATGAGTGACCAATTTTTCGTCTAGACCCGGCATATCTTCGTATGTCCAAGCAAAGATATCCTTATATTCTTTTAATAGACTTATCAGTCCTTCCCGCTCTTCTGGCGATAACGCAAAACTAATCTAGATTGGACTTAAATCCTCCTCCATACCGGTGTTGATCGTTTCGAGATCGTCAATAGTAGAATCCGTGCCATATTGCATTTGTCGTGGAGCGTCTTGAATTTCTTCATCAGGTGATTGTTCACTCTGATGTGATTCTTCATGGCGGGGAGACTTTTCATCGTTCTCCTCCTGATAATTGCTAATCTTTGTGCCAGTGGTATGTGATTCTCCACTCTGCATCGTGACTGACTATGAAACGGGATCCCGGTGTTGTGATCCGACCTTTACAGCGCTTGACCGGTGTAACAGATGACTGGATCGGTTTAGTGCCTGAAGACGATGGTTTTTCAGAAGCTTTTTCAATGGATTCCTATCTCGGGAGTGGAGTGTTGTAAATCTTCCTTGGAGGTTCAGGGATGTCCTTTTGAGATTCAAGGAATTCAGCGTCATAGACCGGAGCGTAAGGAGATGAGGAAGCCGCAATACGAACAATCTTGTTATTGAGCAGGGCTTTCATGCATTGATGATACGTTGAAGAAACCATTTTATTGTCATGAAGCCACGGTCTTCCAAGTATCATGTGGTAATCAGGCTCTTGTTCGATCACGTGAAATTTGGCCTTTGATTGAACATGCCCTACTCTTAGGTTTATGTATGCATATTCGTATGTATGGATCTGGCTTCCTTTAAATCCCGTCATCAAGATGGGATGACGAAAAATTTTACTCTGTGGGAATTTGGCTGCTTTGAGAGTCTTCATGGTAATAATATTTGTATAAGCGCCTGTATCAACGAGAGCCCTCTTGAATTCAGAGTCTTTGATAAAACCTGTCATGTACAAGACTCGGTTATGGCCTTCATCTACCATGCGGTCTTCTTCTCCAAAGGTGATATTGTTGATCGAGTGCTCAGACGTTATGGACATTTCTGCGACTTCCGGAGACAATGAAGCTACATGCGCATCAGACGATATCTGGTTAAGTGTGGAAATCATGTCTTTAAGCTGCTCCCTGGAAAGTGTGAGAGTTAGCACAAGTTCTCGAATAATTGTGCAACCTCTTGGTGCACAGGCTTCTCATAAGTAGTGAAACTGTGGTTTTGAGGGTCACCATGTGACGAGTCATTCCCCAGCGCTGGGACTTCTGAAGCGGAGGTACTTCCTAACTCGGATGTCAGTCTGATGAGAAAATCGAGTATGTGGTTAATTGTATTTTTCATCAGATCCATGTTCCTGGTGTGGATCTCCAGGACCCGCGCCAACTCAGTCAGAGTCGGGATATCTCCGCCTCCCGTGCCGTCAAATGTAATGTTAGCAGGAGGAATGTTGCCATTTGAAAGATTCTGGATCGGGTTTGGAGTAGTTGAATTAGTCCTAAGACCAACCATCTTGTGAAAGCGTGATATTGCAACCGATAGATTAATCTCCCACTGTGGTCGCTAATCTGTAGATGGGGAAAAACGATTTGCTAGTTTTTACGGAATTGAGGAGACGACTGTGCGGAGAAGACTCCTTGAACCGAGAAAATGATCAACCTCACATAGATGCACAGCAAGAAGGAAGTGCTTTAAGTTCGAGAGATCAATCTGTAAGACTCCGTCCTAAACCAAGACAATGGCCGTTCCAGAGTCAATTCGGTCACAAGAGAGGATGAGCTGATCTGTAGGAGGGAAGCTGAGAAATGTGTGAAATCAATGGTGATCGAGATTGTAGGCATGTTGTGTATTCTGCGTAAGAAAGTTCTGAATGATTGAATTTTACTCAGTTGAGAGTGATTGCTTAGACGATGAGTTCGTGTAGACGAAAGATTGTTTGTGTGAACTTGTCGAAAATTCTTGTGTAAACAAATGTTGTCTTTTTTTCAATCATGATTCAGAGGCATTTTATATTTCTGAATTGAAAACACCATGATCCCATGAAGTGTGACAGTTGCTGGAGTCAAAGAGTGGGGAAGTGAAAATCGTGTTGAAACCAGTTTCCCATCGTGCGGAGACTTGGTTAACTTTCCACCCACTACTTTGCTAACTCCTTCAACTGATTGCACGACCTTCCCACATTCTCATCGTGTGTATGAACACAAGTGTCATAAACCGCCAGACAAAAACCCTAGTTAATATCCCCCCATGTGACACGATTGACATCTCGTGATTGTGGAGTCAGTTGCTGACTTTTTGGGACGATGAGTCCTTGTGTTGCTGAGTTGAATGTGACTTTGCAGATTTTCTGAGATTCATGAATTGAACATGTCTGTTGAGACAGAGATATAATTATGTTGGTTGTTAAGTTGAGCAAATATTCCTTGTATGAGCAAATGTTGCTCTTTGATAAATTGTTGAATGTTCATAATCAATATTCATAGACTAAACAAATATTGAATATTGATAGTGGAACCAGTATTCATGGACTAGGCAAATATTGAATATTGATAATTGAACCAATATTCATGGACTGAGAAAATATTGCTCGTCTGAGCAAATATTGCTCATTTGATGAATTATTGAATATTGATAGTTGAACCAATATTCATCAGTGCGAACAAATATTGTTCATCTGAGAAAATGTTGCTCATTTGATGAATTATTGAATATTGATAGTTGAACCAATATTCCTTAGTCTGAGCAAATATTGCTCGTCTGAGCAAATGTTGCTCATTTGATGAAGTATTGGTAGCATGACCAAATAAATATTAAATTAAAATACTGGCGACCAAACCAAGTATAATTAATTAGAGTGTTGATCATGGGATCAACATAAAATTTAGTGTTTGAATCTGGAATTATGAACCTTGAACTCAAAACCCTAATTCTGATCAATTGCTGAATTGATGATTAATTGACGATTAATTGAAAATCATTTATGAAATGAAGGAGGGACCGGATACATGGGATGATGAATCGACTATATAGCTCCCAGATGCTGAGCTGAGCAAAATATTAAAGTCTCTTGAAGATCAGTTGGTGAAAGAATAATTAAATGCTGGTTTAATCATTTTTCAAATAGTGCTCGTGTGAGCGTCAGGTAGTAGAACCTGATTATGGAGAGATGAGGGACCGACCAAGGGATCATGAGATCGGCCCTTGGTGGTCATGGGACCAGCTGATGGTCGTTTTAACAAACTCCCAGCTGTTTGGGAAGAGTTTCGACCCAGTATGAGCAATTGAGCAAATTAGGTAAAAATTATTTAAAAAAGTGGGACCGGCTATTTGCAAGCCTCAGGGCCGGCCTTGATCGGTCAAGGAGACATGTCGCGTCACCATAATGTTCGTGTCTCAGTCCTAAGAGTTTCTATATTTTCTGGTGTGCGTTTGAGCAACATTTTGAGAAAATATGAAGAAATCAGAGATTTTGCTGAAACCGTGAAACTTCATGAGATGAAGGAATAAAATTATAAAATAATAAAGGAATCATGAGGTGTGAGACCGGCTAGTCCAAGGCATGACCGGCCGTCCAAGGAGCCAGTCCCAAGGCACTTTTCCTAATTTATAGTATTTTCATGATTTTAGGGAAATATCATAAATCAAGAAGTTTGTTGAAACCAAGGAATTTGTTGAAATCAAGGAGTTTCCATGAGATGAGGGAAACATAAAAAATAATAATGATAAAATAAGGGGCGTGTGGGACCGGCTAGGGCGTGACCGGCCGGCTATGACCCGGTCCCACAGGTTTTCCTAATTTTATATTATTTTTCATGAACTTGAGTGAAATTTCATGAATCCAAGGAGTTTGCTGAAACTAGGGAATTTCCTTGAAGTGAAAGAGTTTCCATGGGATGAGGAAAAAAATAAATATTAAAATAATAAGAGATGGGCGTGTGGGACCGGCCATGGCTAGAGCATGGCCGACCAAGAGCCCGGGTCCCGTGCGTTTTCTCCCTAATTTATAATATTTCATGAATTGAGGGAAATATCATGAAATCAAGGAATTTTCATGTGATAAGGGAAATAATAAAATAATAAGGAGTCATGAGGTGTGGGACCGGCCACGGCTAGGGCATGGCCGGCCTGCTAGTGGACCTGGTCCCGCGACACCTTTCCTAAATTTTATTATTTCTTTGATACGAGGAAACACCATGATACTGGTAGTTTTCTTAAGACGAAGGAGATTTACTCAAATGAAGGGATTTTCATGAGATCAGGGAAAATAATAAAAATATCATAGAAAATATAAAATTGGACGTGGGACTGGCCACGGAAGGACCGGCCAGCCGGTGGGCCCAGTCCCCAGCGCCTTGGTTAATATTTTATTATTTATTATTTTCTTCCTACTTTGTATAGGTTCCATCGTTCCTTCATTTTTTGGAATGCTCGTTTGGGCATTCAGGTGCTCGTTCGTGCATTATTGCTGAGTACACTAACACCATTTTGGTTAGGGGTTACTCGATAGCTGCTCAGATGCCCGCATGTTGAATATTTATCACTAATCCGTGGAATTCTGCTGGGAAGAACCACAAATTGAAGTGACGAAATATTACTAAGAATCGTAGAATATTGTTGAATATTCAGTAAACGATTATAGATAATCAACTGACGACTCTATACTAGCAGGCATGCTGTCTAGGAGCATTAATTATCTGAGAATTGAGAAACATGAGCTTGTTTAAACGTCATATTTCCTTTATATAATCAGGGAAAACCTTGTTGTATCATGAATATGTTGTCGCTCTATACTAGCACAAACGCTGTCTAGGAGCCGTCCAATCTTTCGATTCTATATAGAAATAATTACTGATATTGCTCAGTATTCATGAGATGTTTCGTTACCTCAGCTGGGAGACTACACATCTACATATACTCTGAGAGACAGCCTTCTCAGTCAGAGATTTTATGGCATGAGCTTTCTTGCTTCAACGAGAGACATGATTCTCAATAATCATGTGATTGCCGGATCAGGAGCATGTATAATTATGGTTTTACGATTTTAACTCTTGTCGAAAATCCACCATATACAGGTATATTTGGGTAACCTCGTCTTTTTAATTGGTATCAGAGCAGGCAAACACGAAAATATTTAACAATATGTGTTTGTTGCGATCCAACCTATAAGACATGAGTCAAAATAGAGTTAAGCGAGAGCGAAAACTAAAGAAAGACTCAGTTAATGTATCACAAGACATTGGAAGTTTTTATTTTAAGAAATATTTAAAAGGGGCTTCTTCATCAAGTTCTACTTGCTCTTCTAAGAATAAGTCTGGGTGTTCTCAAGACGAGATTAAGTTAAGTCTTGTATTCCCAATCAATGATTCAGACTCCGAAAAATCTCTTCTTGGTGACGAGAAAAACATTGATTCATCGAATATAGAAAAATTTCATACAAAAGAATTAAGCGAAAAATTTCTCTCATGTTCAAGTGAACTAATTCATGCATTAGAAAGAGAAGGAAAGATGCTAGATAATATAAATTTTCTGAAAGCTAAAAATGATCAACTTGTTATTGATCTTGCCTTCTCAAAGTTTAAATTTTATTATCTAAAAAAGGGAAGCTTCATTAGAGTTTTATTATCTGAAAGAAAGGCTTAACAATTGCCTTGAGGAAGCAAAGAAAAATGAATCTCAACTGTTAGAGCATTGCTCGGTTGAACCCACCAAGCGTTGGTATGTCAAGTTTGGTTGTTATATTTTAGTGAACCAAAAGTCATTTAAAGAGTCGCTTGATTATTTACTAGAGTCAACTTCGTATAGGTTAGCTAGAAAGTTATTATGATATGAGACTTACAAGTATTACTCGAAGACTTGAAGAATGTGAAGAAGTAAAGAGCTACATCGACGAAATCATCCTTCCTCTTGAGGTTACTAATATTTTGACTTGAACTGTTTCATTCCTAACGTATCTTTCAAGTCGTGATATATTGAAAACATAATTGCGAAGCTGTGAATGACTATACTCTAGTTAGACGTAGTATTAAGGAATTATAATACGAAGTATAACATCTATCTTTTGAACTTCTTATATAAGATGTCGACATAATCGTATGAATGATATTGTGATTATGTATGGGTATGGGTGAAGATTTCGTCCTAGGAAACAATGTTTTACATTCGTTTAAAGGAAGTACAATTCATAAACTTGTTTTGTGAATCTAAAGGAAAATCGCTAGGCTTATTGGTATTGTTATTCATTGCAAATCTTTGGATTACGGATATGTGTGTTTAGTATAACCGCTCATAACTTGTTTATATATCTTGGTAAAACTATTCACAATGCATGACTTATGTATCAATATGACTTTTATTAGTGAAACCAATCTTAAGTAATCACCTGAGATGGTATTATCGATATTTGTAATTGGTGTGACCATTCCTAGTCATTGGGTAACCATCCTAAAACTTATTAGGACTAATCACAAGATGTGTAATCGATCCTTGTAGTAGGTTAACAAGTTTTAGTAATTGGTGTAACCGATCCTATAACTTGTGCAACCGATCACAAGTAAGTACCATAAATAAGTGGTAACCGATCCTGGTACTTAGTTAGCCATTTTATGGAAACTAGTGTAACCGATCCTAGTAGCCACTTGGAGGTAGGACCGAACTTTGTGTTTGGTAGAACTGTTAAACCCATCAAAGGTGATTGAATGTTTTCGATCAATCACATAGTTCATGGAAATCAAATGAACCAATTCTAAACTCGTTTGGAAGTGTGCAAATCGGTTCCAAGATTGTAAATATAAAAAAGGATTTACAAAGTAAAGATGTCGACACTGTTAGAGCATAGTTCGGTTGAACCCACCAAGCGTTGGTATGTCAAGATTGGTTTTCATATTTTAGTGAACCAAAACTCATTTAAAGAATCGCTTGATTATTTACTAGATTCAACTTCGTATAGATTAGCTTGAAAGTATTAGGATATGAGACATTACAAGTATTATGTGAAGATTTGAAGAATGAGAAGAAGTAAGGAGCTACAACGACGACATCATCCTTCCACTTGAGTTTAGTAATATTTGACTTAAATTGTTTCATTCCCTAATGTATCTTTCAAGTCGTGCATATTGAAAAACATAACTGCGAAGCTGTGAATGATTATACTCTAGTTAGACATAATATTAAGGAATTACAATATGAAGTATAACGTCTATCTTTTGAACTTCGTATATAAGACATCGTCATAATCGTATAAATGTTATTGTGATTATGTATAGGTATGGGTGAAGATTTCGTCCTAGGAAACAATGTTTTACATTCTTTTAAAGGAAGTAAATTCATAAACTTGTTTTGTGAATCGAAAGGGAAATTGCTAGGCTTATTGGTATTGCTATTCATTGCAAATCTTTTGAATTACCAATATGTGTGTTTAGTATAACCTCTCATAACTTGTTTATGTATATTGGTAAAATTATTCACAAGGCCTGACTTTTGTATTGGTATGACTTTTATTAGTGAAATCGATCTTTAGTAATCACCTGAGATGGTAAGATCAATATCATGAATTTGGTGTGACTAAATACTATCCATTGGGTAACCGATTCTAGTAAGAGGTGTGACCGATCACAAGAGAGAGTATAATCGATCCTTGTAATAGGTTTAACAAGTTTTAGTAAGTTTGTGTAACTGATGCTATAACTTGGTCAACCGATCACAAGTTTTACCATAAGAAGTAGTAACCGATCCTAGTACTTAGTTAGCTATTTTATGGTAAGTAGTGTAACCGATCCTAGTACCCACTTGGAGGTAGAATCGAAACTTTATGTTGAGGTAGAACCATGAAACCCATTAATGGTTATTTGATAGGATAATCAATCACATAGTTCTTGGAAGTCAGATGAACCAATTCTAAACTTATTTGGAAATGTGGCAAATCGGTTCCAAGATTGTAAATATGAAAGAGGATTTACAAAGTAAATATGTCGACATACTTTGAACATGTGCAGTAACTCTTATCTTTTATTGTTCAAAGATATTCCTTAATAGCTAAAGGAGAATCCCGGATCGAAATAAATTGAGAATCTTTTAACTAAGATTTTTAGTCTTTATATGCTTTTAATTTCCAGCAATTAAAATGCATATCTTTAGAAAATAAAAATTAGTAATGTGCATTTACTAGTTGGAGATTTTCTACTGAGATTTCGGTCAATATTTGGACAAAGCATTTCCAGGAATTATGAAAACCTTTTTTGCCCTTATTGCATATCTTTAAGAATATTCGTATTTGGAAATTCCTTGGTGTCCAAACTTCCTTGTCTATAAATACCGAAGTTTGCATTTCTAGCAAACTAATCTTTAGAGCCAGCAAAACTACCTAGTTCTGTTTTTATTGGTGGAGCCGCCTATTCGGAGAGGAAAGTATCCTAATTAGGCGAAATCTCTTATGGACGATCGGTTTAAAGACTTGGGATTGAGAATCTCTATTAGTATTGTTGGTGGGAAACTAGATAATTGCAGTTTATTGTTAGTTTCAATTGATTTGATTGACTAACGGTTGTTGAACTTTGATTGCACCTAGTTTGTTTATTCTTGAGAATCTTCTCTTATGATATAAGATTCACTCAAACTAGATCGAAGTTTCGACGAGGATCTTTGGACTGTTTGTAGATCTAAAGACGTCTTGTGATAATCCATTGTTAACAGACTCTGTTCTATATGTGATTGATCACAAGAGATTCAAGTTGTTTTTGTGCTGGTGTTTATTGAAGATCAAAGAAGATTTGAAGACAAAGAAGATATATGGGTTCATAATCTTTGATGTGCACAAAACTTGTTTCGGCTGGAAAAGGATCCAACTATAATCGGTTTATCTTTGTGATAGATTTGATTGATTAGTTGGGTAGATCGGCATCAATACAATTGTTTTTGATTCAAAGTATTGATTGCATAATCTTAACAATTACTTTGGTAGTTTTTGAAAAGGTAGATCTAAGGACCCGACAAAGGAGTGTATTGGGATAAACGGAAGAGCCTTTTGTCAAACTAATATCACGTTGTTTGAAAAGAGTTGTTACCGAACATATTTGTTGTTCCTTTATTGTTTGGAATACGAACCAAAGGAATTGTTCCAAGTGCGTGACCTATTACAAGTTGGAGGCGCAGGGATACAGACGGAACTAGGTGAACTATAGGCTTAGTTGCTTGGTATCAACTATACAAAGTTGGTTTAGATTTTTTATAGATGCTTAATCTTGAGAGTATTCAATTCTGAACAAGGTCCCGGGGTTTTTATGCATTTGCGGTTTCCTCGTTAACAAAATCTTGTTGTGTCTTTTACTTTTCTATTTCCACAATTATAATTGTTTTATTACAATTAGAAGTATCCTTTTATCAAGAAAACATACTTCTTTGTTGTATTGTATCGATCTTGTATCCATAATCAGTCACACAATTTTTCTTCTTGTCGTATTGTCTCGATCTCGTATCCATAGACGATCACACGAAGTGAGAACCGATTCGTTGTATTGTCTCGACTCAGTCCATAGACAATCACTTTCGGATAAAGGACTTATAAGTGGAAAAGTTTTATATTGAGGTATATTTGGGTACCCTCGTCTTTTCAATTGGTATCAAAGCAGACAAACACGAAAAGATCTAACAATTTGTGTTTGGTGCGATCCAACCTATAAGAATTGAATATATATCTGATTCAGTTAACGTTATGCAAGAGTATGAATACTCAAAAGTTGATGATGTTACCAATTCGTTGACCCATGATCCAGGAGTTACGAAAATTAAGAGTACATCTGAGTCGTTCTCTGATGGAAAAGAAGATGCTGATAAAGAGTTGGTAAAACTCCTAAAGCCTATAAAATATATGTCTACTAAAGTGCTAATATTAAAGACAGAGTCGAATCTTCTTAAGAATGAGATCAGAGATAAAGACATTCAACTGAATATTCTAGCCAAAGAGAATATGGAACTCACTGTCAAATTAGAAGCTCTTGGTAAATCTCTTACTCAAGATAAAGAGACCGTTGTGATTTCTTCTGATGAAGAAATCAAGGGTCCTTGCTCGACTTTTAGAGATTATGATAACAAAACTTGTTTGATCACATCCGAAACAGATCATGATGATGGTAGTTTGCCTAACTACATCAAGTCAGAAGAGGATGAGAAACAAGCTTTTATATCTACTGATGTGTTGATGGTGGTTTTTAGTTCAGGGCTAAATTTGTAAAACCCTGCATTTAATGTGTCGTCATTATGAAAATAAACGGATCCATGTAAAAGTGATGAGTGTTCAACCTCTTCACCGGCGCATTTATTGAGCCACATATATGCACATGAAATTTACCCAGAATGGTGCATGTAGCAACAATCCCAGATACTCTGTAAATTTTGGCACCTTGCATGTATTATTCAATTAATATAAGTTTCTTTGAATGCTTTATGTGCTATGTTCCCCGGCTGAACCCTTAATATTGATATGGCATGACAATTTGTGTTCACTCGCAGCAGAGTAGCACGAATTTCCAAGTATCAAGGCTAAGGTCCTTGCATAAAGTATTCACTCGGAAAGCATACTGCTCTCTGGAAATGAACTTAAAGAACTCTGTGTCAACACATAGAATTTAATCAATTTTTTGATAATTCACAAGATTCAGATATTACCCTGACTAATTTGCAGAAATTAGGGTTTTACGCCCTGTGCAGTATAATAGACCTCGCCTGTCAAAAATTCAGTCTAGGCGAACTAGACAATTAATCCGCCATGGATTAATAGGTGCAAAATCCTACCCACAATCAGAAAACAAGGAAAAAAAGGAGTCGTGGAATAGGAGCAGCAACAAAGGGAGGTGTGGCCATGCCATAGGCCAGCCGGCGCCACTTGCAAGGGGCCACACCCCATGCTGCTCGAACCGGCTCCTATTCCTGTCACGCGCACATGAGTTGTGGATGGACCCGTACTTGCCGGCCCTATTTCCCATCGACCAATCAGGTCGCTTTAAATCCACCCCACACACACCAGATGTGTGGCCACGCCCGCGTTTGGTCGGCCCATCTTTTAATCGACCAATCAGGTCTCTCTAATCCTGCCACAATATTAAAAGAGGCAAGGTTGCGCTAGAAGATCACAATGTCAAATTGGCTTTCCGAAAGTCGCGCCAATATGCTAATTGGCATGCCAAACGTGTCGTTCCGCTCCGGCATGCTAGTGACATGCCGAACATTCCATGCCTCGCAAAAACACTAATTGTCATACCAAACATGCCGAACGTGCCACTTTGCCACAGAAGCATGCAGAACGTGGCAACGTACCATAAATAGCGCGCCAACGTGCTAACCCACTTCTTGTTCATGGAAAAACGCCATAACATATTCTAATTAGGGTATTCCAAACACGGCTCTGCCTTGGCGTTGGTCGAAACCCTAATTTCCAGTTGCGGCCCAATTACGCCACTTTGGCCCCATAACATGCCACGAGCCATGTGGGACCCGCCAAACCCTAAAAACGGCGTCATTCTATAATCACCCGTGGCCATCCTCATGCCTGTAGTTATTCCCATATTATGGCCTGCCATGATTCCTTTAATGTGGTTATGGCACCGATTGCATAAAGCACCACTGTGCCGCGGCCATGCCACACGCACTAATTAGGGTTTCGATATGCCAAACCCTAATTTAGCTAAAGTTTCCAAGACAACTAAGTCAAGTAATTCTCCTAAGGCCTAAAGTTTGATGTAACAACAGGCCAAATGTTACCAGAGCCATATTTGGGTCTAACACCAACATGCCAAAATAGCTGCCATGGCTACGCCAAGCGCCACTATGCCACGACTACGCCAGGCGCCACTGGCATGCCGCTATATGCCACTACGCCATTGACATGTGCCAATGACGCCATTGTGCTACCATCAGGCGCCAATAGAATGTGTCCATAATCAATGGCCACCCTTTCTCATGAGTTACGATCTCAGCCATCCAAATTCGCCACAGAATTGACAGGCCTGTGGCAAGTTTTGGGCGACCAACCAAGACAAGACAAATAGCATCACATGCTATTCTCTTGTGGCAAGTCTCCTGAATTTGACTTGCCACACATAGCAATCTGCTACACATTTTCCACGAAAACACTCAAGACATCAAACATGTAACAAACTGGGGGATGCTCATCAGGGTATTGGTCTGGCGGTTTACAGCGTGCGGCGTGCAACACGCCCATTATAAGAAAGTGTCATAAAGCAGGGCAGTTAGTGGTGTAAGAAGTAGTGGGTGTAAACTAACCAGTTTCCTACATGGTGGGAACGTGGTCTCTGGAATTTACACATAATACCACTTCTCCATTACTCAATCACTCCAACTTTCTACGAGATCAGGGTGCGTTCAATATGACTTGTATAAATAGGTTTTACCTATTTCCACAAAACAACAAGTTCTGGTGAGAACAACATAGTATCCAGAAGAATACCAAAGAACTGATATCTTTCATTCGCAAGCCAGTTCCAAATTATGATACAAGTCATAAAATAGCCACACCTTCAGAATTAACCATTCTGGTCTCAACACCTTCTTCGCTTCCTTCCCTAAGACCAACCCTTCTCCTTTACTTTGTGACCGAAGAAAGACTGGAACGACCATTTCTTGGTTTAGGCCAGGATTGTACAGATTGATATCTTGAATCTAAAATACTCCCGTGCAGTGCATTTGTTTCTCATCCACACACCCAAATTTACCAAAACCAGCAGAAACAGTTTTTACCCATAAACAACTGGCGACCACAGTGGGAGATTAAATCTCTCGGTTGCAAATTCAATTTTCAATTTTATTTTTATCCCAATTGGTCTTAGGCCTATTTCAATCATTAACTAAAGCCTGTTTCAATCAAAGGTTCCAACTTCCAGATGTATTCGGGTCATTCAAACCTTTCAAGAGCAGTGAATAGCCGGAAGCCATCCACCATGGAAAGCATGATAAAAATCCTAGAGGATATGGCTGCAAACCAAGTTGATATTATCATACGGCAAAACGAAAGGCTTCGTATCCTGAAAAGTATGATAAGTCAAATGTGGAAAGAATCAGTGAGTACCTGTCAGAAAGATCTCACCAGTTTCTAAAATAATGCGAAGGACGTTCGATCTTTGGCCAAAGCTTGTACTTCTACCAATGAAGATGCAAATGGGTCACGTACCCATGTTATACAAGATCCTAGTAAAAACAACCAATTGAATTCTTCCAGAGAGCCAAGACAATTTCACAGGGACAAGGAAGGAGATTTACCAGGTGTGCCATAGCATCTACATGACAAAGGTAAAGAGCCGGCCTATGAATCTTTGTTGGAAAACATTTATCTTCAAACCATCGTGGAGGTTCAGAGAGTCGTCCAGAAGTCCGCGTCCACAACTGCTTTGCTTAAGGAAGAGGCACCTTAAGAGGGAGAAATCTACCAAGACGCCTATGGAAACGAACAATATCCATCCCAACCACCTCGTATTGTTGCCACTGACGCAGATTCCCCAAGATAAGCTACCCTTCAGCAATATGGTAGAAGTAAACGGTCCTCTCATGAATCAATGATCGCTCAATTATCAACTCCTACTTTGAAAAGAAATTTATACCAAAGCCTGCCAGAACTCCCACCGCAGCAACCGCTGATGCGAGAGAAGCCATACCCAGAATATCCACGCTTCCCGTTGACTATCAGAAAGGTCCTGGAGTTACTGGAAGTTTGGGTGCGAGAGGGAGTGGTCCAACTACCCTCGGTATGGCGTCCACCAAATAAGAAATAGGTGCTAGATTCAAGATATTGCCATTATCACAGATTCATCCATCATCCTACCAGTGAATGCAATGCGCTGAAGCGCATCGGCCAAGAAAAGTTAGATTCAGGAGAATTGTGCCTGGGGACTGGAGATTCTCCGCCTTTCCAGACAATAAAGAACGACTGGGGACTTCTCGTGGCCAGGATGACGTCACACAGAAAGATCGAATTCATGCCCGGAAGATTCAGTTTTGTTGAAAGACCCTAAAGCGAGTAAGTTTTGTCAGACAATGTTTACACAACCTATTGTTTTGAACTTATTGAAGGTGTACACAGGCATCAATTCCGTATTGACTGTGGAAACCGTTAACCCAATTATCCCAAGATTTCATATCATCCCATATTTTCCCTTTTCATGCAACATTCACGGTTTCACAATTTTTCTAGAATAATTTTGCTACTTATATTCATAATTCGGATTACAACATATCAATTGATCAAAGAGCCATTATTCCAAAAATAATAATTCATTCTAAAAATAAACCAATTCAAAAAATTCTTATAAAATAGTCATCTATCAATCCAGAAAACCAGAAAATCAAACCATGAAACAGGCGTCTCTTGCCTTTCAAAAAAAAAAAACCTAAAGAGGAGGTTCAGGAAAATAAAAGCATTCAAGGAAAATTGTCCAACAACAACCCATTCTTCTTGGAGAAAGCATCCTTCATGTTTTGAAGAGCATCCTGCTTCAAATTCAACTCCTGGGATAACCTCTCAATTTCCGCCTCCTGCTGTTTAATGAAATCCGCAGAAGAGACTCTAGCCATTTCAGTTTGCAGCTTTTGGATTTTGGAAAATCCTTCACGGAACCAGGAGGCGTTAAACTCGAAATTCACACAAATGTCCCGATGGAATTCCCACCTTTTGATTACATCTCCAGTATCAGTGTGTCCAGTCATACTGCACATGTCATGGATTGAAGATAAGGTCTCCTCCACACGCTTAACCAATGCAAAGCGAATATCAACCTTCCTGGTCGTGGAAATGTGCCCATACCTTCTCCATATCTTGGTATATAGCTCTGCATACTTTACTGGCACAATGAATCCTCCAACCAACACGTGACCCTCAATAGGAGCCTCGAATGGAGGATCGAAAATGACACCTGCGGCTGGATGTGCGACTAGCAAAGATTCTTTGGGAACAATCACGCCCGTCGCCACGACAACATTTTATGCCATTGGAGACTCTGCAAAACCTTCATGACGATCAACCTCCATCTCCAGATTACCAGCGGGTACGACTTCCATGGTTGGAGACATAGTTACATCTTCATTGCCATGAATCTCCATCTCAGGGTTATCTTCAGAAGAGGCTTCTTCCTGTAAATATCACCAATTGAATATTTATTCCGTATAAATAAATAGTCCAAGAAGAAAACGTGTAGGAAACTCACCGACTCATCTACGGCCCCAGAAGAAGACTCACTGCTACACTCTGAAGTACTTTTCTCATCACCGTCGGATTCTGAGGTTTCTTATTCTTCATCATCTTCCTCTTCAATGCTAAGGGGCTCAGTATCGCCAGACTTTTCTTCATAAGGCGCCATTTTTTGGCCACGTGCAAGTATGGTGAAGGAGTTTATCTTGTTAATACCCTGAGTCAAAAGGGAAAGAGATGTTCAGCGGCGACAATTCAGAATATTTATGCAATACGGCCAAATCAGAGAGAAAATCATACATACTTTCATGTTGGAAGAACTGAAAGTCACAAGGGCCGTCGAAGCCGATCGGATGCCGCCCGCACGACTTTTCGACCTTCGCTCTTTTTCCTGGGGACTGTCAGATTTCCTCTTACCCGAAGAAAGCAACCTCAACAATCCGTGTTTTCCAGAACTTTAGAAGAGGACTTGTCGCGTGGAACTGTCACAACATCCTGCACGAATTGATGAATAGCGAGGAACTCTTCCTGCCAGAAAACATTATATTTGGAGGTTGTCACCGGTTTTCATTATGGGAGCAGAAAGGGGAGGCCTTTATGGGGAGCAAAGACACGGCTATTGAAAACGGCTGGTAACAGTTCTTTTGGAGCCATGAATGGACGGTGAGACGGAACCCCCTGATCAAAACCCATATGACGAGCGGCCCTGTCAATGTTGTAAGGAACCACTTCACAAGATCCTCTGAAAAAAGATGGCACATATCCAGGAATGCAGCTTCGCATAAACACAGTTTCTCCAATACTCATGTTCTCTTCGGCATAATGCAACGTCATGTTCGAGGCAGAAGCAAAAGTGTTCGGATGAACTATAGACGTGTGGGCTGGATCCCAAGGAAGAAAGTCAACTCTATGCACGTTGTCAAAAAAATCAATGAGCTTTGAGCCAGGTTTTGGACTCCTCTCCAACCAACGAAGTATCCTGGAGCCGCCATATGTATCAGAAAATGAGGTTTTCGGTTTAGGAGAGTAATCTTTGAACTTCTCCTATAACCATGCTTGGAGAAAGGAGACATGGACATACGAGTCTACTTTCATATACCCACTAGAGACATACATGTCCACTGCTAAGTGATCCAGATGGGTGTACAAGGAGCCAAGGAATAAACTTCCAATGGGAAGAGCAACACCTTTCTCTAATTTGATAGAAAATTTTATGAGCTTCTGCCTTATCTCCTTCTTGCCAGAACCATCATCCAAAATGTCCCTGGATAACCACAGAACTAAAAATGAAACAACATGGAGTGTATCATCCAACACCTGATCCGGCTCTGGCTCATCGGGGAACCATTCAGACACCCACCAGTTATAGAAGCACTATTCCTCATAATGCTTCCGAACATATTTTGTTGATTTCGTGACCAAAGTACCATGCATTTCTTATTCTTCCTCAGAGAAGATTACGTCAAGATTCCCCATTATTGGAAGACTCAACAGAACGGCTACACTTTCCAAAGTAATGGTCATCTCACCCCATCTACATATGGCTGTGTGAGTTTCCGGACACCATCTAGAGATGAAAGTAATCAAACCTGTAGCTACTTTTATGATTTGAAGAGTCGCGGACGCCATAACAGCATTCATGATTTGCAACCCAGTCAGATTAGCCCTTGCATGGTCTTGGCCTATCATGAATTTCATCCATTTATCATAAGAGCGCAATGGACTATGACAGATTTTGAAGTCTATGGAAGAAGCCATATACTCTTTCTTCTGAAGGCAAAACCTCATTATACGCCCTAGATAGACCGATTGGACTTCTCCTTCATTCTCTGAATCAGTCAGAAGGGTTGCCACGAATTTGGGATGGTTCCTTGTAACTGTAGCAGACTTTGTAAAGATATCATCATCCGTGTTCGGCTTGGAGTTGTTATCATTTCTCTATGTGGCGGTAGAACTGCCTTTAGGTGACATCTTAACAAAATTCCTTATGCTGCTTTTACTTTAGAAGTAACTACAACGGAGCAAAACAGAAAAATTACTACTTTGAAGAAAACCATACATGAAGATTTTGTCAAAAAAAAAATCGGTACAATGATTGAGGGCCGACACCAAATTTTCTACGGGAAATTTTTCTTTCGCCACATGTCATGGCACTCACGGCCAAACGGAATGGGGAATGACGCTCGCTCCAACAAATACATGTGATGTCGCGGGAATTATGCTCGTGGACAAAACCTAAGGCTAAATTTTACTGAAGAGGGAGCAAACGGTGGCCATTCATGCATAGATTTCGCTCACCCTACGAGTAATGCTAATGGTGCTGGATTCATTGTTATTAATGTCATTGTTGATACTACTACGATAATGCAAGCGTATTATGATAAGTTTTGCATGTTCAAAGAGACTACTGGCTAGGGTTTCACGCCGACATGAAAGAACGAACAAATTTCAAGGAAAAGGAAGAGATGTTGGACTACATACCTGAGCTACACCCAAGCTCTTGTACTAATAATGTTCCTCCTGCTGGTAGTCTCTCGATCGATACACTCTTGCTGCTAAAACGAGGACGTAGAAATAAAGCCAACGATACAAAATAGTGAAGATGGGCAACGCCCTTTTATATGTGCATGCCATTTTTAGAGTTTGAGTAGAAGAAGGTTTCCCTTTTAGGACACGCACGGAAGAAGGCAGTTGGCCCGTGGTGTTGACGTTCCATGGCGCCAATCCCCACGGCCAAGACAGCACCACGCCAAACGCTCCCTGCTGTCATCACCCTATAGCCGAACCAGGGGCTCGCCAGCATATCAGGCGCTCAAGCTGCATCGTCCCGTGGCCAAAGTTGCAGCGCCATCATCAGCGCTCCGTGGCCAAAGTTGCAGCGCCAACATTAGCGCTCCGTGGCCAAAGTTGCAGCGCCTGCATCAACGCTCCGTGGCCAAAGTTGCAATGCCCGGTAGCCGAACCAGAAATACGCCAACGCCCCGAGCCGCCAACACAAAGATCATACTCGCGCCTCT
Source organism: Papaver somniferum (assembly GCF_003573695.1). NCBI lineage: Eukaryota > Viridiplantae > Streptophyta > Magnoliopsida > Ranunculales > Papaveraceae > Papaver > Papaver somniferum. The sequence continues at coordinate 167,501 of NW_020643262.1, forward strand.
TGCCAAGGTCAGTCGGATTTTTCCCGGCCAACTCTTTATCTCATGCTTTTTCGATTTTATCCCTGTCGGTCACCATCTCATTCTTACCCCGCAACAATGCCATTGTTACGTGCTAAGCAGGGGACTTAATGTTGATGGTGGTTTTTAGTTCAGGGATAAATTTGTAAAACCCTGCATTTAATGTGCAGTCATTCTGCAAAGAAACAGAGCCATGTAAAAGTGATGAGTGTTCAACCTCTTCACCGGCGCATTTATTGAGCCACATATATTCACATGAAATTTAACCAGAGTGGTGCATGTAGCAACAATACCAGATATTCTATAAATTTTGGCACCTTGCCTGTATTATTCAATTAATATAAGTTTCTTTGAATGTTTTATGTGCTATGTTCCCCGGCTGAACCCTTAATATTGATATGGCATGAAAAATTTTGTTCACTCGCAGGAGAGTAGCACGAATTTCCAAGTATCAAGGCTAAGGTCCTTGCATAAAGTATTCAATCGGAAAGCATACTGCTCTCTGGCAATGAACTTACAGAACTATGTGTCGACACATAGAATTCAATCAATTTTGTGACAATTCACAAGATTCAGATATTACCCTGACTAATTTGCAGAAATTAGGGTTTTGTGCCCTGCGCGGTATAATAAACTGTGCCTGTCAAAAATTAAGCCTAGGCGAACTAGACAATTAATCCTCCATGGATTAGTAGGTGCAAAATCCTACTCACAATCAGAAAACAATGAATAAAAGGAGCCGTAGAATAGGAGAAGCATCAAATGGAGGTGTGGCCATGCCATAGACCAGCCGGCGCCGCTTGCAAGTGGCCACACCCCATGCTGCTCGAACCGGCCCCTATTCCTGCCACACGCACAGGAGTTGTGTCTAGGCCCATGCTTGCCGGTCCTATTTCCCATCAACCAATCAGGTCTCTTTAAATCCGCCACACGCACACCAGAGTGTGGCCACACCCGCGTTTGGCCGGACCCTCTTTTAATCGACCAATCAGGTCGCTCTAAACCTGTCGCAGTATTAAAAGAGGCAAGGTTGCAACAGAAGATCACAATTCCAAATTGGCTTTCCGAAAGTCGCGCCAATACGCTAATTGGCATGCCAAACATGCCAAACGTGTCGTTACGCTCCAGCATGCTAGTGACATGCTGACCATGCCATGCCTTTCCAAAAAACTAATTGGCATGCCAAACATGCCGAACGTGCCACTTTGCCACAAAAGCATGCCGAACGTGGCAACGTACCATAAATAGCGCACCAACGTGCTAACCAACTTCTTGTTCATGGACAAACGCCATAACATATTCCAATTAGGGTATTCCACACACGGCTCTTCCTTGGCGTTGGTCGAAACCCTAATTTCCAGTTGCATCCCGATTATGCCACTTTGGCCCCATAACATGCCACGAGCCATGTGGGACCCGCCAAACCCTAAAAACGACGCCATTCTATAATCACCCGTGGACATCCTCGTTCCTGTGGTTATTCCCATATTATGGCCTGCCATGATTCCTTTAATGTGTCCATGGCACGGATTGCATAAAGTGTCACCGTGCCGCGGCCATGCCACACACACTAATTAGGGTTTCGATATGCCAAACCCTAATTTAGCTAAAGTTCGCATGCCAACTAAGTCAAATAATTCTCCTAATGCCTTATGTTTGATGTAACAATATGGCCAATGTTACCGTAGCCATACTGGGTCTAACACCAACATGCCAAAATAGTTGCCATGGCTACGCCAAGAGCCACTATTCCACAGCTACGCCAGGCGCCACTGACATGTTGCTATATTCCACTACGCCATTGGCATGTGCCAATGACGTCACTGTGCTACCATCAGGCGCCAACAGAATGTGGCCATAATCAATGGCCACCCTTTCTCATGAGTTACGATCTCAGCCGTCCAAATTTGCCATAAAATTGCCAGGCCTACGGCAAGTTTTGGTAGACCAACCAAGACAAGCCAAATAGCATCAGATGTTATTCTCGTGGCAAGTCTCCTGAGTTTGACTTGCCACACATAGCAATCTGCTACACGTTTTCCACAAAAACACTCGAGACATCAAATATGTCACAAACTGGGGGATGCTCATCAGGGTATTGGTATGAAGGTTTACAGCATGCGGCGTGCAACACCCCCATTATAAGAAAGTGTCAGAAAGCAGGGCAGTTAGTGGCGGTAAGAAGTAGTGGGTGTAAATTAACCAGTTTCCTACATGGTGGGAACGTGGTCTCTGGAATTTACACATAATCCCACTTCTCCATTACTCAATCACTCCCAATTTCTACGAGATCAGGGTGCGTTCAATATGACTTGTATAAATAGGTTTTACCTATTTCCACAAAACAATAAGTTTTGGTAAGAACAACAACATAATATCCAGATGAATACCAAAGAACTGATAGCTTTCATTCCGCAAGCCAGTTCCAAATTCTGATACAAGTCATAAAATAGCCACACCTTCAGAATTAACCATTCTGGTCTCAACACCTTCTTCGCTTCCCTCCCTAAGACCAACTCTTTTCCTTCACTTTGTGACCGAAGCAAGACTGGAACGACCATTTCTTGGTTTAGGATATGATTGTACATATTGATATCTCGAATCTAAAGTACTCCCGTGCAGTGCATTTGTTTTAGGTTTAGATTTGTTTCTCATCCACACACCCAAATTTACCAAAACCAACAGAAACAGTTTTTACCCATAAACATGACGATCAGACGAAATCTTTTCCAAAGGAAACTTTGAACCGATTCCATGTTCGTGATCCTAAGGAATACAACTTTCAGTCACTTGGCAGGAAACTTATACTTCTTCAAAATACAATGGTAAAAATATTGAAAGAAGTTTCTTGTCTTAAAAAAACTGAAAGATCATTCCTTAGTAGAAAGACAAAATTTACAACATTTCGATAAAGTCAACTCAAAAGAATCAGAAGTAAGAGTTAATAATCACTCCTGGAAAAAGGTTCCTCCTCATCCATATCGAAACAGTTCTTGTTTTGATGAAGAACGACTCCAGAAGAAAGGAAAAGAGAGAATCTCTGCCAATGGAAACAATCATGAATTTTCGATAATTGTTCCAGAATATCATGCTGATGTGCATCATAAGGAAATCCTTAGAATGAGAAAATCTTATGAAAATCTCATTGATAGAATTAAGAGAGATTTATCCTTCTCTGAAAATTCTCAAGTCAGTACAGTTTCTCCTAATGATCATAGTGTTAGATCAATAAAGGATCATTTTCTTGGGAGACAATATCTTGGGCAGAAATTCCCAAAGAGAAACATGAACTATGTTTCTGATACTCGTTGTAAGCTAGAAAAATCTTATTTCGGCACAACTTAGTTGTATCGAAATTGTGCACTCTCATCCTCTTTCGTGCTCTTAATCATGGATGGGAAAAGCACAATAAGACAAGAGTACTTTTTTTTGTGTGTGTGTTTGTTTATCAAAAAAAATTTATGACAATTTATGGATGACTGTGAATCCATGTTTATCTAAAAAATTTTCATGTTTAACATGATCTTCTAAAAATAGGTTTTATTTAGAATATTTCAAATTTTAATAAACCTTCCAGCATGAGAAGTTAGGACAAAGGAAACTGAATATATTCTTTTAATATTTCACGAATTTCCTGATATTTTCGGTCCGAGAGTTATCTCTTCTTAAAGAGAAACTATCTCTTGCTTGTGTTCTGAATCCCTGAGCAATTCCTATTTCAATAACCGAGCATGCCTCCAATAACTAGCAGTGTCACAAAGGCTAATAAGGAGGAATCTCAAAAGGTTAAGGATTGTCAGGGAATCGATACAAAAGGAAGAAGAAAAACATATCAAAAATCATGTCTGGTTATGATTCATATAGTTCAAATAGATCTCAAGATGAGTCATGTCTGTTGGCTTACAACTTTCAAGATCCAACCGAAACCAAGTGGATTCCTTCTAATAGTATGATTCACTATATCCAAGGTTTTGAAGAACTGAGAACCAATCTCATAATGACAGTTCAACATCAAGATTGGCTCAAAGAAAGAATTGATAAGACAAGAAGTGTTCTTGTTGAACTCAAGGTTCTAATTGAAGAACTTGAAAAACAGGAAGTGGTTGCAGACAAGTCTCTTGAGACATGCTTCAAAAGTTTGAGTACTGATGAAACCTCAGTAAACAAAAAGAGCACCACTAGATATTAAGTTACATAATGTAAAACTTAATCCAGGAAAATAGATATCAGTTTTTGATTTCTTTCAGTAATTGTATAAGATCTATTTTGAATAAAACTATCTATTATTTATGAATAAAATTATTATTTTATAATTTTTCTTGTGATAATTTTTCGATCACATAGCATGTGCTTGAATGCTTTATTTTATTTCTATGTGTTTATATGATGTTTTGATTTCGGTTTTCATAAACTTAATATTCAATCTCATATTGTGTGATCCTTTATGGTTTGGGTGACTTTTTGATTTAGCGGGATTGAGTTCTATCCCATGATGGTAGGATTTATCGAAGGATCATAAGGGGTTCCGATTGAAACTCATGTGTGAAAAAGTCATAATATGTTGAATCGTTTTTGGTTTAGTATAAAAGCATATGTGTTTCGGGTTTTCATCTTTTGCATCGCATTAGTTAAAACCGATTTTCAACCTTTCTCTGGTAAAGATTTCATGTTGTTGTTGTTCTTGCAATAGGATGACAACACAATGATATTCCTCCCCATAAATATGTAAAGAAAAGGTGAAGAGGATGCGGGACTTGAGGTAACGAATTTGTTAGCTAATCGTTTTCCTGTTTAAGAAAAGCCTGATTTTATTGCATATATTTTGCTTTTGCTTAAAAAAAATCCGGTACAATTTATGTTTATTTGTGTATGGATGTGTGTGTGATTCAATTGTTTCCGGTTGAAAAAAACTATTGTTATCTTGCTTTATTGTTTGGTATCAATTGTTTAGGCTTAACGAAATTTTGGTGCAATTGCGGTGCTTTATGTCTATGTTTGTTTCAATTGCTTACGGTTAAGATAAATAATTATGCAAATTGATTTATTTGGTTTCTATGAATTTTTTATGGCTTAACAAAAAGGTTTTCGGGATCAATTGTTTAGTCCAATTTGATTCCGGATACGAGAAACTAAATTAATTTTGATCTTAGTTAGACTTATCAAAGTGGAGGATTCGGTTATTCAAGTCTAATCGAGTGCCTTAACAAGAAATACTAGTTAACTAACCTAGTACTTGTCTTGGTTAAAGTGAAAGGTCTAAGTTATTGTTCGAATAATTAGAACCTGATGAGAAAAATAGAGTTAATTATGATCTTTATTTTGGTCTTATCAAACAAGCGATTGTATTTGTGCAATCGGTTTAGCAAAAGAACTAAGGTTCTTAGTCGATTTATGATTTGCTAAACTATTAGGGAAAACTGCTTCGAGCAATTGTTTCCTTGATAACATATCAAAATAAAAATACTTTGTAATTTCGGTTTTAATATTGGTTATCTAAAATGGTGTGTGGAACCCTCGTGCTTAACTCTTATAGGTTGCAACTCTTTTAAGATGTGACTACTCATTTTCCTGTAGTCTACGTAATGTGAGCAGCTCAGAGAATCCGATACTAAGTAGTATGGATTCTCAGTTGAACTGATACTGTTGAGTAATAAAAGATACTTTCGAAATGAGATCTGCTCAAAATATCATATACTAAGTAAGTAAGGATACTTCACAAGATCAGATGCTAAGAAAATAAAGGTATCTCTGTAAAACAGAGACGAGTAAGCAAATAAGCTAAATAAAGAGATATCTCAGATGAAGAAAGACAACTCAGAGAACATAGATAACTCATAAAACAGACATAACTCTGAGAACAGAGATAACTCAACAAGTAAATCTCTATGAGAGAATATAATGTAAGTGCAACTAAGTTAATAAATCGCATAAGAGATTACGTGGGTCGGTTAATCTTAACCTACGTCCACGGGTAAAACTGATAAGTTTATCATTGATCTTGTTACATTTGGGTGGAAGAACTCCATTAAAGAAAGTATGAATCTCTAGTATTTAAGAGAGAAAGTAGAGAGATGAGTCTTTTCTCTAATCTTAGCTCACCCCAAAAGTCCCCCTTCTTTGTTGGTGAAGCTTGGTATTTATAGCCTCTTCTGATCCAGATATATCTTTGTTGTTTTTGGGTCCATCATATCCTGATATATCTTCTGTACCAATGGTACCTTCGTTCACCGCAAGCTCTATCCAATCGGACTCTGCCACCTCGGCTGACCCACGTTCCTTTGGGAACTACCCATCCTTAGTACAGATTGTACCTTTGTTGGCCGCCCACCATCTCTAATCAGACGATGCCACCTTAGCTTCGCCTACGTGCCATTGTGAACTGTGAAACCTCCGTAAAAGTTGTACCTTCATTGGACGCGTACCTTCGCCAGTCAGAGGATGCCACGTACTCTGAGCCCACGTGGTTGACAACTTCACCTTCGTACTAAAAGCTGTGCAGACTGCTCAGCTACCTCTGACAGACAAACACACCCATGTGCCTATACTACAACCTATTGCTTAATAATTAAGAAATCTTGGTAGTGATGTGGTGTACTCCGTTGTAGCGTACTTTGTTACTCCCACCTTTAATATTGCACCACACATTGATAGAGATAACTTCATAACTTAGCATCCTAAGGAGAGATGTAGTGTGCATTGTTGTAACATAATAAGTTACTCCACCTTTAATATTATGCCACATGGCATGGTAGATTTTTGGTATCTACAGTTTTCCCCTTTTCTTGAGGGTTGTTCTAAGAACGAACCTTAAGAAAAAATCCTGATCCTCCTTCGTTTATTTCGTTGAAGTATCATCGAAGTATGAAATAGGTTTTCTGAGACACCTTCGAGGTATTTTGCTAAGGTACCTTTGAAGTATTGAAGTAGTTTGTCGATGCAGAGAAGTATCGAAGTAATTTACTGAGGTACCTTCGAAGTATTGAAGTATCAAAGTAATTTACTGAGGTACCCTCGAAGTATAGAAGTATCGAAGTAATTTGCTGAGGTATCCTCGAAGTATATAAGTATCAAAGTAATTTGTTGAGGTACCCTCGACGTATAGATTTTGATGCTAATATTATCACACAAATATGCGCATTTTGTATATATATATATATACGCATGTGTGTGTGTGTGTATGCATGTATGTACCTATGTATGTATGTACGTATGCATGTATGTTTGTATGTATGAAGTCCACGCCTTTGTAAATGAAAGCTGAGACTGGGGTAGTGGTTTTCACCCTTTTAAAAGTGGAGCCTTCACTCGGTGCTTAGGTATTTTTGCTAACTTTTGGGCTAGCCGTCATTCGTTCAAGATATAATGGGGCCAAAGGGTACCCCCTCTTAGCATGCAGCTAATTTTTAGCTGAGTTTGAGCTTATTGATTAGGCGTATATTATTTACCTTTTAGTTTTTCTTTCGGCTAAGGTGACTCTAAGATGTCTTTTTACTTGCCTGGTATGGAGTTATCTCCTGGTGTACCTTCGTTGTTGTAACTGCACTTCTTTGCAATGGAAGTATACCTTTTGGAACCTTTATCGTTGGTTAAGCTTTTCGTCGTATTGTTGTACCTGCGTAAATAAAATACGTACATATGTCATCTGGTATTTTTCACCTCTTGGTAATGTGTGTTATAGCATTTTGCTTGCTTTATTGCCCAATATTTACGTGTGTGACATAATATGTCAAGTTTGTTGCACAATCAAGCTATTGCTCGGTGCTAAGGTATGATTAACCTTTGGTGGAACATTCATCGTCCTACCTAAGTATCCTTTGGCCAGAAGGTACCGTGGTGGCGAAGGTTCCTACATGGGCAATAGTTTTCCTGTAACCCTACGCATTCAGCGTGAAGACTGCTTTACTTCGACAAGGTGTCTCTATAGGGGATATTTTACTTTTTCTTACTTCCTCATGAAGGGAGCTATTGCCCAGAGGATCCAAGTACTGACATATGCGCAACTATGTATTGCCTTGACTCATCGTTAATTCTGACGGTGGGTGTCATTTCTAACCCTTCGTTTTTGTCGTCAATTCTGACGGTGGGTGTCAGTTCTAACCCTTTGTTTTTGCCTGTTTTTTTTATTTCACACGCATTAAAATCTATATTCCAAATTCATGCTTTATATTGATTTCTACAGACATAAACATACCTTACAATTGTTTTACCTTCGCCATGTATTTGTTATTTTTAGTTGATGTTGTAGAGGCGCCATGATTGATGTACGTTTGCCCCCTTTTTCTTTTGAAATCTAGTTCTTGCAGATTTTGAAAGGAAAAGTATTTGCATTTATGGATCCTTCGTCCATGTAATTTGAGGTTTCCTCCTCGTCTTTTCCAGCTACATGTTCGTCTTGGGTGCCACAGGGTACTTTGCTTGTAGTGAGATGCCCCTTGTAGGCTTCGTTATGGTTGAAGTGAGTTGCTCTTGTAGGCTTCGTTCCTGCATAGCAATACAAATTCCTTTGGCACCCTGTGTATTCGAAGGGTACCTCTAGGATTGAATTGTTGCTTCTTCTTAGTATTGAAGAATTTCTTCGTGCAACGAACTGCCCCTTGCATTAGCCTTTGGAACTTCGTTTGTTCCTCGGGTTGGAGAGTTGGGGTATGCATGTGTATACAGACTTCGTTCTTCATTGCATTTGAGTTTTGCACTTGTGGGTATAAAAATGTATACAGTCTTCATTCATTTCTACACTGGGAGCATCACAACAGTGGTGGTTGACAGGTTGCGTCTGCTTATGCGTCATCGTGTGACTCCTCGTAGCTGAGTATGGTTTGTAGCCTATTTGTGTATGCGTACACCTATGCACACGGGCTATGTTGACTTGTACATTTAATTCATAGCTTTAGATTGAAAAACCCATTCTTTGCAATGGTGAGTCTTCCTTTAACAATCTTCGCTCACATGCATGCCTGACGGTGGTGAGTCTGCCTTTAAGGGGCTTCGCTCCCATGTGTGCCTGATGCTGGGGAGTCTGACTTTAAGGGGCTTCGCTCCCATGTATGCCTGATGCTGGGGAGTCTGCCTTTAAGGGGCTTCGCTCCCATTTATTCCTGATGCTGGGGGATCTTCCTTTAAGGGGCTTCGCTCCAATGCATACCTTCGGATTCAGACTTAAGTTGTAAAATACAACCATTGTTGATGTCTTTGGATCCAATTATTATGACCTCCACCTTCGTTTGTAGGTCCGGTTTGGGGTAATTGACCTCCGTTTATGATGTTGATGCTGCATACCTTCCTTTGCCCCCAGAAATTCGCAAAGCGATAAGCTTAAGAATTTTAGAAAAACGAAGCTTTGCCCTTCCATGCGAGTTGTATTTTGAACCTTTGTCCTTATGCTTCATCTTCGTTTTTAATTGCTCACACTTAGATAGTACGAGTCAAGGACATTATTTGGAGCTATCACCCTCCGGAGCATTGTTAGTGCTTGTATCCTTAGGCGATAGGGCTTCGGGAACCTTGGAGACTTCGTTCTTCACTTCGTTGGTGTTCTCCCTTCTTCTTTTCCTTTCAATTTATTGTTCGGCGGCTCTTTATTCGTTCAGCCTTACCTCCGCTAGGTTGCATAGTCTTGCATTATGTTGATCTCCCTTGATTTCCATATGAAAATACTCGATCCAAAGATAAGCTCCGCTTTTTCCCCGGAATGCTCGTACTTAGATATGTACGAGCCAATGACAACCTTCGTTATAGTCTATGACTGCTGAGAATGTGTATGGACACGTTCGAGCCAAAGATACCCTTCGTATTTTCCCTTGGATTTGCATAATTAGATACGTACGAGCCAAGGAAACTCTTCGTAATTGTCTTTGGCTATTGAGAATGTATATGAATACATTCGATCCAAAGATAAGATTCATATTTTCCCTTGGCTGCTCGTACTTAGATATGTGCGAGCCAAAGGCAGTCTTCGTAATTATGTTTGGCTGTTGAGAATGTGTATAAATACATTCGAGCCAAAGATAAGCTTTATCTTTGCCCCTGTATACTCGTACTTAGATACGTACGAGCCAAGGGCAGCCTTGAAAAAGTTGGGGTACAACAACCTCACCCAATATTTCGATTAGAAATCTGTATGGACTAACTCCAATATACTTTCTAGAGAATCAACTAGACAGTCAGACTCAATCTAGATAAAAGTATATCAAGGAGTTAATATCTCAATCTTTTGATTTGATCTTTACTGAAGCAAATAGAAATCTGCGAGTCTTTATCAAATACAAGGATAATAAACTTGGATGGTACCAAAGACCAATATCCAAAGGATCAATCAATTTCCAATCAACAACCAAAGGTTGGATTTCACAATTGATCGATACAACGCACAACCTGTGATATTTCAATTATATAACAAAATATAACGCGGAATAGAAATAACACAGACACCAGAAATTATGTTAATGAGGAAACCGCAAATGCAGAAAAACCTCGGGACCTAGTCCAAATTGAACACCACACTGTATTAAGCCGCTACAGACACTAGCCTACTACAAACTAACTTCGGTCTGGACTGTAGTTGAACCCTAATCAATCTCACACTGATTCAAGGTATAGTTGCGCTCCTTACGTCTCTGATCCCAGCAGGATACTACGCACTTGATTCCCTTAGCTGATCTCACCCACAACTAAGAGTTGCTACGACCCCAAGTCGAAGACTTGATAGACAAATTTGTCTCACACAGAAAAGTATATAGAATTGAATAAATCTGTCTCCCACAGAAATACCCAAGAGTTTTTGTTCCGTATTTTGATAAATCAAGGTGAACAGGAACTAATTGAAAAACCAGTCTTATATTCCCGAAGAACAGCCTAGTATTATCAATCACCTCACAATAATCTAAATTGTATGGTAGCGAAACTAGATATTGTGGAATCACAAACGATGAGACGAAGCTGTTTGTGATTTCTTTTTATCTTGCCCTATCGGAGATATAATCTCAAACCAATTATTCAATTGAACTCGTACGATAGAAAATGGAAAGATCAGATCGCTCAACTATAAGAAAAGTAGTTTCGTCTGGCTTCACAATCCCGATGAAGTCTTTCAGTCGTTAACCTACAGGGTCTCGAAAAGAAACTTAAGGTTAAAGGAGAATCGACTCTAAAAAACCAACTAGTATCATACAGGGGGTGTGGGGATTAGTTTTTGCAGATGCTAGATGTCTCCTTTATATAGTTTTCAAATCAGAGTTTGTAATCTAAGTTACCTTGGTAACAAAGCATTCAATATTCACCGTTAGATAAAAAACCTGATTCAACCAAGCTAATATCTTTCAAACGTTAGAGCAAAACTTAGATTGTCACACACACAAATGAAATGCATTCATTTAGGTTTAAGTAACCGTACCTAAACGTGTACACTTAGTTGGTTCACAAATAGTTAACCAATGGTTATCCATATGAGCACTTTCATATTAACCGTATTCATCTTTCTCATAACTAGTTCAAATGACTCATAAAAACTAGTTGAAGAGTTGTTCAATTGCTTAGGTCTTTATTCATAGACACAATTGAAACAAAATCGGTTTGATCCACTTGAATCAATTCATGAACAATATAGCCACGGTTTGCAAAGATTGCATTCCTTATAATTTATTGTTTTAAGTTCATGAACTAACGATTTAAGATATCACCAGCTTGAGTACGCATACGGGTATGCGTACCTTAGCTACCGGATTTGAGTTTATAAACTCAGCAGAAATTTTCGGTTCGAAAACTTCCATGGGTACGCGTACTCAACCTGTCTCCTTCACCAATACCGCATGCACACATTTGCATGCACTTGGCTTCCAGTACATGGACTTATACACTAATGTGAGAACACACTATATAAGCTTATATCCATAGATGGTAATCTCAACTCTACATTTCAATCATTGAAACATTCTTCTATAATGTTATAACAATCGTTATTCACAACTATCGTCATCAAAGCTACTTTTAAGATTGAAACGTCGTCATGACTTTCTTCACGGGTAAAGATGAAAATGGTTAAAGCGAAAGCTTACCAACACATATTTCGAGAAAAATATAGGCGAGTAAACTCGGCTCTAAATAGAAAATGTGTATGTATGAAAACTATCATACTTAAACGACTTTGTCTCAAGAGTAGGAGATAGAATATAATTTTGAGTGATAGATAAGTTCAAGTCTCAACATACCTTTTAGTCAAATGAAGTTCCACCGGTTCCTCGAGTAGTTCTTCGTCTTCGTAAGATGATATCCATGGAGTATGGAGCTTCAACTACACTTGACTATCCTATACCTAGACTTAGTCATAAGTAAACTAGAAATCAAGACATATAGTTTTGATCACCAATATTGACAAACATGCTTGAGATAGCAACACATGCGAGTTCGACCGAGCAATGCTCTAACAAGCCTTCGTAATTGTCTTTGGTCGTTGAGAATGTATATGAATACATTCGAGCTAAAGATAAGCTTTATCTTTGCCCCTAGATGCTCGTACTTAGGTACGTATGATCCAAGGACAGCCTTCGTAATTGTCTTTGGCTGTTGAAAATGTATATGAATACATTCGAGCCAAAGATAAGATTCATATTTGCCCTTGGATGCTCGTACTTAGATATGTACGAGCCAAAGGCAGTCTTCGTAATTGTCTTTGGCTGTTGAGAATGTGTATAAATACATTCGAGCCAAAGATAAGCTACATCTTTTCCCCTGTATACTCGTACTTAGATACGTACGAGACAAGGGAAGCCTTCATAATTGTCTTTGGCCGTTGAGAATGTATATGAATACATTCGAGCCAAAGATAAGATTCATTTTCTACCCCTGGCTTCGTTTACTTAGATACGTACGAGCCAAGGACAGCCTTCGTAATTGTCTTTGGATGTTAATAATGTGTATAAATACATTTGAGCCAAAGATAAGCTCCATCTTTGCCCCTGTATACTCGTACTTAGATACGTACGAGCCAAGGGAAGCCTTCGTAATTGTCTTTGACTGCTGAGAACGTGTATGAACACGTTCGAGCCAAAGGTAACCTTCGTGTTTGCCCTTGACTGCTCGTACTTAGAAATGTACGAGCCAAGGACAACCTTCGTTTTTTCTTTGGCTGTTGAGAATGCGTATAAATACATTCGAACAAAAGTTAAGCTCCATCTTTTCCCCTGTATACTCGTACTTGGATATGCACGAGCCAAAGGTAGCCTTCGTAATTGTCTTTGGCCGTTAAGAATGTATATGAATACATTCGAGCCAATGATAAGCTTCACTTTCTACCCCTGGCTTCTTTACTTAGATAAGTACGAGCCAAGTACAACCATCGTAATTGTCTTTGGCTGTTGAGAATGTGTATAAATACATTCGAGCTAAAGATAAGCTCCATCTTTTCCCTTGTATATTCGTGCTTAGATATGTACGAGCTAAGGGCAGCCTTCGTAATTGTCTTTGACTGCTGAGAACGTGTATGAACACGTTCGAGCCAAAGGTAACCTTCGTATTTTCCCTTGGATGCTCGTACTTAGATATGTACGAGCCAAAGAAAACCTTCGTTTTTGTCTTTGGCTGTTCAGAATGCGTATAAATACATTCGAGACAAAGTTAAGCTTCATCTTTGCGCTGTATACTCGTACTTAGATATGCATGAGCCAAGGGCAGCCTTCATAATTGTCTTTGGCCGTTAAGAATGTATATGAATATATTCGAGCCAAAGATAAGCTTCGTTTTCTCCTCCTAGCTTCTTTACTTAGATACGTACGAGCCAAGGACATCCTTCATAATTGTCTTTGGCTGTTGAGAATGTGTATTAATACATTTGAGCTAAAGATAAGCTCCATCTTTTCCCCTGTATACTCGTACTTAGATACGTACGAGCCAAGGGCAGCCTTCATAATTGTCTTTGACTGCTGAGAATGTGTATGAATACGTTCGAGCCAAAGGTAAGCTTCGTCTTTGCCCCTGGATGCACTTACTTAGGTACGTATGATCCAAGGACATCCTTCATAATTGTCTTTGGCTGTTGAGAATGTATATGAATACACTCGAGCCAAAGATAAGCTTCGTATTTACCCTTTGTTGCTCGTACTTAGATATGTACGAGCCAAAGGAAGTCTTCGTAATTGTCTTTGGCTGTTGAGAATGTGTATAAGTACATTCGAGCCAAAGATAAGCTCCATTTTTCCCTCTGGCTTTGTTTACTTAGATAAGTACGATCCACGGAGCAGTCTTCTTTTTTATATTTGGTTGTTGAGAATGTATATGAATACACTCGATCCAAAGATAAGCTTCGTATTTACCCTTTGCTGCTCGTACTTAGATATGTACGAGCCAAAGGTCGTCTTCGTAATTGTCTTTGGCTGTTGAGAATGTACATAAATACATTTGAGCCAAAGATAAGCTCCATTTTTTGCGCCTGGCTTTGTTTACTTAGATAAGTACGAGCCACGGAGCAGTCTTTGTTTTTGTCTTTGGCTGTTGAAAATGTAAATAAATACACTCGAACCAAAGATAAGCTTTATCTTTTCCCCTGGATGCTCGTACTTAGATATGTACGATCCCAAGGGAATCCTTCGTTTTTGTCTTTGGTTGTTTGAAAATGTAATAAATACACTCGATCCAAAGATAAGCTTTATTTTCTCTCCAAGGTCTCGTAATTTTGACCTTCGTATTTCCATTTCCTGGGGGTAAAGAGAAAAAGGGGTAAGGTACGTTCCTACTAGCCCCCATTACGGAAATAAAAAAATAAAAAGAATAAAAGTTTAGTATAGAACTTAACAGAGATATGTTTGTTGGTTTCGTATTTAATAGAACTATCCAATGGTTGGAACTTAGTTCCTAAATGAACCTCAGATTCAAAAATGACAGAGAGTACTGCAAGCTGAGTAAAAGAAGGTGTCTGCTAAAGAAAGAGACCCTCAGTTCGAAAATGACCTTAGGGATTTTACTCCCAAAACTCTTTACTGAGATTCCCTCGAAAACAGAGGTATTCAGATCCAGCAAAGGTTTGCTCAGATATTAAAAAACGACAAAAAATATTGCAAGCTGAGTAAAGAAAGCGTCTGCGACAGGAAATGACCCTCAGCTCATAAATACCCTTAGGGATTTTACTCCAAAACTTTTACTGAGATTCCTTCGAAAACAGAGGTATCTAGATCCAGAGAAGGTTTGCTCATCAAGAAAATAACAATAAAATAATAGCTTTTTAAGCTTTGAAAAGTATTTTTAATGGTGTTTCATAACCACTTTTTGTAGATCCGTAAGATTTCAAATTTTTTCAAGGTTTAAAACTCGAAAAACTTGTCAAAGAATGATAAATCTTTACTAGAAAGTAAGATCCAACTCTCTTATTCTTAGATCCGATCTTCCAACGAAGATCTAAAGAAAAAAGATGATGAAATAGCAAAAATAATGAAAATCAAGAGATTTTCGGTCCAGCTCGTTTCTAGTGCCAAACTGTGACTACTCATTTTCCCGCAGTCTACGTAATGTGAGCAGCTCAGAGAATCCGATACTAAGTAGTATGGATACCTCAGTTGAACTGATACTGTTGAGTAATAAAAGGTACTTTCGAAATGAGATCTGCTCAAAAGATCATATACTAAGTAAGTAAGGATACTTCGTAAGAGCAGATGCTAAGAAAATAAAGGTATCTCTATAAAACAGAGACGAGTAAGCAAATAAGTTACATAAAGAGATATCTCAGATGAACAGAGACAACTCAGAGAACAGAGATAACTCATAAAACAGAGATAACTCAGTAAGTAAATCTCTAAGAAAGAAGATAATGTAAGTGAAACTAAGTTAATAAATCACACAAGAGATTACATGGTTCGTGTAGCACCCCCTAAGCTAGCAGCTGACTAATCCAAGAGATTAACTAAATAAAAAGGCACTAAGAATCTAAATCATTTACTTAAGCAATCAATTAAGAAATCTGCAACAAAAATTAACCTAATACTAGCCCAGCTCAGAAATATATATTTACAAGAAACTTCTCACAAATGATACATATACAATAATCATTTGGTTTACAAATATAATATGCAACATAATAAACATATTCGAAGTCAACCAACTTACGGACTCAACTCCTCGAAGCTTTCGCTGTGCAACTCTGATCCGACTCTGAAACTGAAAGTGGGAATGGGTGATCACATCATCCCTAAAAGGGGTGCTCAGCAAGAATAACATTTAACTTTCAAGTAATCATGACAAGAGTTGGAAAACAATAATATTTTCCCAAACAATAAATAGTGACCGATTCACTAAAATAAACAAACATGTATATGGACAAACTCCTTCTTCAAACAATGTATAATATTCGTGCTAACCACACTCATTAGCTATTGATATCACCAAGACCACGATGACCCACTCTAAGCAATAAAAGCTGAATTCATGTAGATATAAATGTGAAGGAGCGTATCCTATATACCACACGTGGAAATTCTCATTTCCCATAACAATTTATATTGACAACAAAACCTTACAGGTCCTTTCCAAATCGTGGAAAGATTCACAGAATGAACAGAATTATCATAATGCAATTTAAACAAAGCATGGAATGCACAACTAGACAATGCATCAGTTTGTTAATCATAAACTTTTATAAAAGAAACAATGGTTACAAAAGAGTCAAATATATTCCCACCTCTTTTGATGACAAGCCATGCCTACCTCGAGATCCACGATCCACCGGTTCATCCTTTGAGTCGATTGTTGTTAATATAGACTAACTGTTAATCACACAAAAAGTCTAAAAATCTAGCCAAAAGGCTCACACAAGAATCATACAAGTCTAACTAATGGTTTTAAGCCCATTTGTGTTCTACACCATTTCATTATCTATCTTTAGAACATAAAAGGATTTACTAATTCTATTAGGTTGGCTCTATAGTCCATTAGATAAGTCTATTGATTATCTACAACTTTGTAGAAGAAGCCAAAGGATAATTCAGACCATAAGAGATCCAAAACATCAACATAGGTAAACTATACCTAATCCCAAGTCCACTAAACAAGCCCATTAGACAAAGTCTAGTCCACTATGGTCAACTAACGGTCTCTAACAGTCAAAAGTCAAGGTCAGGTCAAAGGGTTAACTCGGTCATGGTGCACTGAGTCAAGTCTGGTCACTGAGTTAACTCAGTCAGGTTTACTAAGTCAGGCACACTGAATCAGTCACACATCTGACTGAACATCAAGGCTTAAAGCCAAATCCTTTGCACAGGCCAAAGCCAGTGCTCAGGCCAAAGGACATTAATGCATAATCATAGTGCAACACATAACCTTATAAGACTAGAGTTATGCAAACATTACAATTAAACTAACAAACTCAATACAATTATACTAAACAAACTCTGAATTCCAATTACAATGAAAAACTATGCCTACCTGCAATTGCAGCTTTTCCAAGTTTCTACAAGAGAGGTTCAACTCCATACAAACATCTAATCCATCATTTCAATACTTTAGTTACATATCCAGTCAACCACCAACACATATAACAATACATATAACCTCTAAACACCATCAACATCTATTGAACCCCCAAACAGATCCCAATTGTATCAATTAAACTCCAACAACTGCAACACGAGCTATCCCTTCACCTGTGAATACTCAATTCATCTTTAATTTAACATACGAAACCAACACTACCAAATATCTTCCCCACAGATCATGCTTATCCTTCTTAGCTGCACAATGATACCCTAACAGTGGCAGATGCATTACCCTGATTAACTCATTCATTATCCAACTTCTTCCCAGACAAGTTCATGCATAACCTAACTCATTCACCATCTACAAAAATCAAACACCACCACTACTTCAGATACAATCAGCACCACCAGTTCTGACTAAAAACATTCAGCCATAATAGTATCACCACCAGTTACATCTTCATAGGACAACACTCAAATCATCTCATAGACATACATATACTTCTGTACATTCCATGCTTAATAATATTAAATCTTCAAACCACAACAAACTTCATTCACAGTTCACTGAGAAGCTTATAAACACAATATTGTAATTGAACTAATATTTACTGAAATTAACAATTACCTCAAATAAACTTTGCTCAAGCACCAACAAGTTCAAGACTCATAATAGTTCCGTCACCTTCTTATAAACACAATCAAACACTAGCCTTCAACTCCAAAATCTTCATCTCTGCCATTTAATCTCAGTTCTCTTTAAAACCTTAACCTACTGATTTTCTAGCAAAACTATTTCACCTCTTCAATTAACCCACAACCCAATTATTCTTCATCCACCAACAACTCAGTTCATTTATCAATTCCATACGGATATACAATTCGATCTATAAACCCTTTTTCTGTTTTGGGAAAGAACACAAGAACCCTCATTATATTCAATCTCGAATTCAAACTCAAATCCTCAACTAAACTCTTCAAGAACATCGAACCCATCTCTAATAATTCCTCAAGAGTATCAATTTCACTTTATAATCTTCGATTTCATCTCATGTAGCTTCCCTGAGTTCTTGCGAAACCCTAATAAGTCAATCTTTCATCAGAACAACACTTCCATATCAATTTACTAACAACCCCTTAGTTATTTAGTTAACAACAACTCAATTGTTCATCGATTCCACACAAAATCAAACCTAAATATCGAAACCCTAACTTCAGAACCCTATCTTCGATTAATAAAAACATCTCAATCTTCTTCTTCATATTTAACAGATATACCAACTCCTACATCATCAGAACATCTTCATCGACAAACCCTCTTTAATCGACTCTCACACTTCTCTCAGAAACTGCAGCCGTGAAGAAAAAAAAAAAAAAAAAAAGAAACTAGAGTTATCTTCTCGATATGGGGATAAGACCAATGAAAACTGATAAATGCACCCTCCAACATGATATGGGAAGTCCAGGTCGATCAGACTTCAAAATGACTAATCTACCCTTCATACTCATCCGGTGATATCTTCTTCGTCTGATATCCGATTCATACGTTCGAGTAGTCTAATTCGCATAAATTTTCTATATCTATCTAACTGTACTACTTTCATATCTAGATCGTTGTTAGATTAGTTCCTATTAATTAACATTCGTGTTATACTAATTGAGTTATTATCTTCTAAGACATCTCTTGACTAGTCTAATATCGTTGACGAGCTTGAGGGTCTTAACAGTTCGGTTAATCTTAACCTACGTCCACGGGTAAAGATGATAAGTTTATTATTGATCTTGTTACATTTGGGTAGAAGAACTTCATTAAAGAAAGTATGAAGCTCTAGTAAATAAAAGAGAAAGTAGAGAGATGAGTCTTTTCTCTAATCTTAGCTCACCCCAAAAGTCCCCCTTATTTGTTGGTGAAGCTTGGTATTTATAGCCTCTTCTGATCCAGATATATCTTTGCTGTCTTTGGGTCCATCATATCCTGATATATTTTCCGTACAAATGGTACCTTCGTTCACCGCAAGCTTTATCCAATCGGACTATGCCACCTCAGCTGACCCACGTTCCTTTGGGAACTACCCAGCCTTAGTACAGATTGTACCTTCATTGTCCGCCCACCATCTCCAATCAGACGATGCCACCTTAGCTTCCCCACGTGCCATCGTGAACTGTGAAACCTCCGTACAAGTTGTACCTTCGTTGGTCGCGTACCTTCGCTAGTCAGAGGATGCCATGTACTCTGAGCCCACGTGGTTGACAACTGCGCCTTCGTACTAAAAGTTGTGCAGACTGCTCAGCTACCTCTGACAGACATACACACCCATGTGCCTATACTACAACCTATTGCTTAATAATTAAGAAATCTTGGAAGTTGTTTGGTGTACTCCGTTGTAGAGTACTTTGATACTCCCACCTTTAACATTGCGCCACAAGTTGATAGAGATAACTTCATAACTTAGCATCCTAAGGAGAGATGTAGTGTGCGTTATTGTAACATAATAAGTTGCTCCACCTTTAATATTATACCATGTGGCACGATATATTTTTGGTATCTACATAAGATTTGTAAGATCCTTTCGGTTTGTCCTTTATTTGCTCGTACCTTTGTCATTTTGTGACAAAAAGGGGGAGAAATATATGGAGTAAACAAGTGATTTGGTATCACTAAGGAAAAGAAAATGGTTCTTTAACGTTATATCTAACAAAAGGGTAAAGCATAGACTAAGGGGGAGTAACATGTCATATTGATATTTGTGGTTATCTTAACTACAAAGGGAATAACAAAGATGTGCGGATTGAAATTCTACCTATCTCACCTTTAGAGGGAGTATTAGCTTTGTTATTATAATGTCAACAACGACATTTGTGGATTAAATATATACAGGTTATTGTGTTGTTGAAACTTGGAATCAAGCGTATGTATAATGAATTCTTGTAATTTGTTTATCCATATGATGTAAGAGTTTTGTCACTAAAATTGACAAAGGGGGAGACTGTTAGAGCATTGCTCGGTTGAACCCACCAAGCGTTGGTATGTCAAGTTTGGTTGTCATATTTTAGTGAACCAAAACTCATTTAAAGAGTCGCTTGATTATTTACTAGAGTCAACTTCATATAGGTTAGCTAGAAAGTTATTAGGATATGAGACTTACAAGTATTACTCGAAGACTTGAAGAATGTGAAGAAGTAAAGAGCTACATCGACGACATCATCCTATCTCTTGAGGTTAGTAATATTTTGACTTGAACTGTTTCATTCCTAAAGTATCTTTCAAGTCATGCTAAATTGAAAACATAACTGCGAAGATGTGAATGATTATACTCTAGTTAGACGTAGTATTAAGGAATTATAATACGAAGTATAATGTCTATCTTTTGAAATTCGTATATAAGACATCGAAATAATCGTATGAATGCTATTGTGATTATGTATGGGTATGGGTGAAGATTTCGTCCTAAGAAACAATGTTTTACATTCGTTTAAAGGAAGTACAATTCATAAACTTGTTTTGTGAATCGAAAGGGAAATCGCTAGGCTTATTGGTATTGTTATTCATTGCAAATATTTGGATAACCAATATGTGTGTTTAGTATAACCGCTCGTAAATTGTTTATGCATCTTGGTAAAACTATTCACAATGCCTGACTTATGTATCGGTATGACTTTTATCAGTGAAACCAATCTTAAGTAATCACCTGAGATGGTATGATCGATATTTGTAATTGGTGTGACCATTCCTAGTCATTGGGTAACCGATCCTAGGACTTGGTAGGACTAATCACAAGATGTGTAATCGATCCTTGTAGTAGGTTAACAAGTTTTAGTAATTGGTGTAACCGATCATATAACTTGTGTAACCGATCACAAGTAAGTACCATAAATAAGTGGTAACCGATCCTGGTACTTAGTTAGCCATTTTATGGAAACTAGTGTAACTGATCCTAGTAGCCACTTGGAGGTAGAACCGAACTTTGTGTTTGGTAGAACCGTTAAACCCATCAATGGTGATTGAATGTTTTTAATCAATCACATAGTTCTTGGAAATCAGATGAACCAATTATAAACTCGTTTGGAAGTGTGGCTAATCGGTTCCAAGATTATAAATATGAAAAAGGATTTACAAAGTAAAGATTTTGAAATCTTAAAGGATTTATGGCGTGCATCACAGATGTACAGAACAAGTTTCCCAAAGTGCTTTCCCATTAGGACAAACTTTAGGATCAAACAAACACAACTTATCAGGTTTATCGTGTTTTCCCGCTCTGATACCAATTGAAAAAGTGGGGGTATAACATCCACACCCAATATTTCGCTCGGAAATCTGTATGGACTAAACTATATAATCCCAAGAGAACCAACTTAAAAGTGAGACTCAATCAAGAAATATATCAAAGAGTTTTATCTCTTTCTCAGTACAATCAGTAAATCAACTAGATAGAAATACGTGAGACTGATTGAATCAGAAATAACTTGGACGGTACCAAAGACCAATGCCCAAGTGTCAATCAAGTTTTATCCAATAATCAAGGTCGGATTTATCAACTGATTGAACTATGCATCCTTATCTGATCTCACTCACAACTAAGAGTTGCTACGATCCAAAGTCAGAGACTTATAAACAAATATGTCTCCCACAGATATGTATATCCTTTATTCTGTTTGTTCCGTCTTTTTATACAAAGATCAAGGTGAACAGGAACCAACTAATAATCCGGTCTTATACTCCTGAAGAGCAGCCTATAAATATTAGTCACCTCACAATAACCTAACTGGTTAACAGAAGAAGTTATTGCGGAATCACAAAAGTCTGAGACGATGAACAGTTGTGGTTACTTTTTATATCTTACCTATCGGAGATAAATCTCGAGTAAATCTTAGAGAAGATAAAACTCAATATGATAGAACAAGTAAGATCAGAATACGCAAATACAGATAAAATATTTGGATCTGGCTTCACGAATCCCAAATGAAGTCTTCAAGTCGTTAACCTAATAATGGTTTTGGAAAACCTTGGTTAAAGGAGAATCGACTCTAGTTTGCAACTAGGACATAAGGAAGTTCCTGGATTAGGTTTTCCATTTGCTAGAGTTCTCCCTTATATAGCCTTTCAAATCAGGTTTCTTACAATCAAAGCTAAGATAACTTAGTAACAAAGCATTTAATATTCATCGTTAAATGAACTCCTGATTTAAGAAATTAATCTCCACTATTAGATGATCTTATCTTTTTTACTAAGAAATTAATCTCCACCATTAGATGATCTTATCTTTTTTACACAGAAATGAAATATACTTATGTTTAGATATGGGTAACCGTACCTAAACGTGTATATTGGGTTGGTTCATTGACAATTAACCGAAGTTAGCCATATGAACACTTTTGACTTAGCCGTATTCATCTAACACTTCAAGATCAAATATAATGATTAATCAATCATGATAGATAATTAAATGAATCTAATTGTGTTTCAAATAGAGTTTTTCAATGGTTCACCATCTCTTAAAAATATTCATGAACAAATTGAAACGAAATCGGTTTGATTCGTAATTGTACAAAGTACTTATACAAGAATCAATTCATGAACATTAAGCCACGGTTTGCAAAGTTAATTTACATTCCTTAAATCATAAATTTTTTAGTTCATGAGTATCATAATCATACATTACCGATTTTAGGACTTAACCACTGTGTTCGCAAACTGGGTACGCGAACAACAGCTCTGGACTTTGGCCTAGTCAAGCCGTTTTGCAAACCCGGTTCGCGAACAACCGTTCCGGACCCAACTCATGTAAACCCGTTCTCATACTAGGTACACAAACAAGACTTCCGGACCTTCTCAAGTAAATCCGTTCGCATACTAGGTACGCAAACAAGAGTTACGGACCTGAATCAACACAATACAGTTCGCATACTGGGTATGCATACCATGTTGTAACCAGACATCGATAATCGTTCTAAACTCTCATTTCAATCATTGAAACATCCTTAGAAAATGAAAATGGTAATCTCATACATACCATTAGCTTCAAGTAATTTTCAATTGATCGCATGGTCAGTACGAAACTTCCCGAGCTAATATCAAATGACTGTCTAACACAAATCATATAAGATGTTTAAGGTAATTTTTACATGTTCATATTTTGAATTAATATTTAGTTTCCAACAAATAAATTGTTTCCAACTAGACTCATAAGGAATAGGATGAACATAGCTAAAGAAAAAAGCTTCCAACACGTATTTCGAGAAATAGATAAGCGAGATAAACTCAGATTGAAATATCAAATGCGTATAATGTAAAAGTCTATATTATACGACTTAGTCTCATTAGAAGATAGAATAAAATAGAATTCTGAGTGATAGATAAGTTTTAGTCTCCACATACCTTTTGTTGATGAAGTTCCTCCAAGCTCCTCAGTAGATCTTTTTCTTCAATTGGTGAACACTGTGAAGTCTAAAGCTCAACTACACATTTTATCCTAATCCGAGACATAGCTATAAGTAGATTAGAAATCAAGTATATAGTTTTGATCAACTAAACTTGACAAACAAGCTTGAGATAGCAACGCTTGTGAGTTTGACCGAGCAGTTCTCTAACATTATCCTTAAAAATCACTAAGGCTTATTCCTATGCACATGACATATCAAGTGGTTTTACATGTTTTCACCCATTATTGGTATGACAAAGTGGAAAATATACCACTTAGGCATACACGAAGGAGTCTCTAGCGAGCGATAGAGACTCTATCGTTTGATAGTATTAACAACCCTCACTAGTCAGCATAGCGCCAGCAGTAGTCTTTCCATCGCTTGCTACTATGAACATCGCTAAGTTATTTTTCATCTAGCATTCAGAAATTCTCACTCCTATGAATACTCAACTTCAAATTCATTTCAGATCACACCAGAATTTCTAAATATCTTTAGAATTTCTCAAACTTACACATCTTCCTTACTTTTCATCACTCTTTCAGTTTTTCAAAATATGAACATGGTTGAGTTCATAGGAAACCAACATGCTACAGAAAATCAAATAGTTGTTAATGTGCAAAATCAAATAAGAAAGCGGAGCCCAAAATTTACTATTGTGAAATATTAATGTATTTGCAGGATTTTTTTTTTAGTGATCATCTTATCATTAGTGGCGCACTTTAAGCCCAATCACTTTGAGGAAACATATTTGGGAAATTTCAAGAAGAAACAATGAACCTCTACAATCGCGATGAGCATGGGTTGAGTCACCACTTTACTGTAATCAATAAGGAAATTAATAAGTATGTTGCTTTAGTAATGCAAGTGGGTCATAACATGAGGGATGGTGAAACCATGATGGATATTAAACAAAGGTGTCGGGTGGAGTGGCGCCGGATCAACAGAAAAAACTTCCAATATGGAAGATATTTTGAGATTTTAAGAGTGTTGCCCAAATATGATCCAATATGTATGTTTTAATTTCTTAATTGTCAACTTATGACTAAGTATAAGTTTTAATATATTTATTATTTTATTAGTTAAAATTAAATTGTAAATCTAATGTAAGACTAAATTAAGAATAAAATATAAGCTTAATTTTCAACAATACCACTCAAATTTTCGAATTCATAAACAGGTGCGCTTTTTTGATATAAACTTCAAATTAATCATTAATATTCATCTTACAGGACATAAAATTAGACAATAATGATTTGAAACATAAACTTTGAAACTAAGAATCCGGGACAATGTTTTTCATCTTGTTTCTCTTCTTCATTTCACATAACTTTCAATCAATACGCTCATGAACAAAGTTTTCTTTGTTTATCTTCTTCTTTGCCTTTTGCCTTGATATTCCTTTCCTTGAATTATTCATTGCTTTTCCTTAGCTGCAGGTTTGAGTTGGCTAATATATAAAACTCGAAGACTTCTTTGCTTTTTACCTATTGCTTTATAATTATCACATATCTTATTAACAACACCTTCAAGTACTACTCCAGAAAAACCAAGCTGCTTTGCGAAATCACATTGAGTTTGAAATTCTTCCATTTGAGAAATTTTGAAAGAAAAAAATAGATTGAGAAAAAAGATAAATAGACAAAATTTTGATGTAAATATTCAGTTTTGCTGTAAATATTTAGTTTGAAAATTACCTATTTATAGGCGACAAAGAACTAGCCATTGGCGCTAGTCATTACATCGAGTGATACTCGGAAAAACACCAGCAATAAAAACTCCATCGCTTGCGCTATTATCAACATCGTTCGCTAAAAACACTATCCCTCAGTTGTTTGGAAAAAATACGTCTTTGTCCAAAATCACATCAAAATATATCAGTTAGTCCTGACCCATTCAACTAGGTACAAATTAGTCCTTTTTTCATTTGAAATATGGAAAGTACACAAATAACCTTCCTGATTTACAATTTAGTCCAAATATTTCAGTAGGATTTTTAGGCTTTCGATTTGATTTTTTTGTGTTTTTGGTTTTGGTATAACTTTTATTTTATTTAATCTTAATTGGATGTTTTTAATATTGATATTTTATTTTAATTATATAGATATTCATGAATATACTGTATGTTTTGTGTGTATGGATGTTAGATTTTCAAGATTTTTGTAGATGTGTACATAGTTGTATACCATTCTCCTGTCTCATTGAGCTATCAAGTATCAACTGTGTCTGAAAAGTTTGTGTATGCTATCTTGAATCATGGTGAGCATTCGACCCTATTTGGTAGATGTTTACATTTTTGTACAATGAAACTCATTGGTTACGTTGTTTGAATCAATACTTATTTATTTTTTTCTGTAGATATTTACATACTTGTACACTGGTATATTCTGTGATGAATGCATAGCCTATTTTTGTAGGTATGGATGCTATTTTTTGTTCTTTTTGTAGATGGGTACATGTTTGTACACTGAAACTGCTCTTTGATGAGTATATAGTCTGTCATGTAGGTATGGTAGCTAGATTTTGTTAGGTTTTTGTAGAGGTATACATGCATGTTTCCACACTAGTATGCTCTATGATGAATGATGGTCTGTTCTTAGGTATGGATGCTAGAATTTGTTAGGTTTTTGTAAAGGTGTAGATATGTACACCAGTATACGTTTCAGTTCATATAACATGTGTAATTTTAAGTACACCCTATATGTTTTTTGTAATATGAAGGATATTATGCAGGGCATCAACCATGTTTGAGAAGGTTGTGTATGCTATATTGAATCATGGTGATTATTCATCCCTATTTGGTAGATGTGTACATATTTGTACACTAAATCCTTTGTGATGAATGCATGGGTTGTCTTGCTTGAATAAAAGCTTTATTTTGTTATTTTCCTTTAGATGTGTACATACTATTATTCTAGTATGCTTTGTGATGTGTGCATGACCTGTTTTGTGGACTTGGATGCTATTTTTTTTAATCTTTTTTGCAGACATGTACATGTCTGTACACCAGAATACTCTTTGATGAATATATAATCTTTCATGTGGGTATGAATGTTAGATTTTGTTAGGTTTTTATATAGGTGTATATTTTTGTACACTAGTATGCTCTGTGATGAATGGATGGCCTGTCTTTTGGGTACAAATGCTTAATTTTGTTAGGTTTCTATAGAGGTGTACATATTTGTACACTAGTATGCTCTATAATGATTTGTTTTAAGTTTCTTTTTTATTTTTAGATTGTCAGAATCATGTTTTGGTCGTACATATTTGTACACATGTTAATTCTTAATGTGCACATAGTTGCAGACACACTGATTGTTAATCTATACTTAGTTGTACACCTAATGATTGTTAATTTAAGTTGGTTGTATATGTATTAAATTTAGGGACTCATAAGCACAAAATGGTAGAACACCCACCTATACAAGGTCTAGGAGGTTGATGGTTCAAATCCATCTGAGTTTCATTTTATGTTTATTCAATATGGATAACATTGTTGGTGCTTAGGTAGTCGATCCAAGTTGTATGTGTGCATACTGGTGCACCTTATCTTGTCTCATGAAAAAATGGCATGCTTTGTGGATATGAATGTTGGATTTTCGGGATTTTGTAGACATGTACATAGTTGTACACCATTTTCTTGTCTCATGAACATATGGCGTGTTTTGTTGCTATAGATGTTGGATTTTCTGGATTTTTGTAGATGTGTACATAGTTGTACAACATTTTTCAGCCTCATGGATATATTGCATGTTCTGTGAGTACGGATGTTGGATTTTCTGGATTTTTGCAGATGTGTACATAGTTGTACACCAGTGTACATTAAAAAAAACAATCAAAAAATGAAAATTATATAGTAATATAAGTAGTCTTTTGATAGGTGTCTAAAACACCTAATTTTATATCTAGTATTTATGCTTTCTTTGCTATTTTTTCTTGTAAATTATGTATCTTATTTTGAATTTGAGTTATTAGGTATTTTGGAGTCGTTTTGAGCAAAAGAAGGAGAAAACGTCCATTTGGAGTGTAAAGGAAACAAAGTCAATTCACTGGAGAGTTATACTTGGAGCGGACTAAGGTTGCGCAAAGTAGGCGAAGAACGAAGGTCAGTTCCCCGCAACTGACAACTGAGAAAGGAAGAGTGTAGGCAGTCAGTTCTGCGAAACTGACATGCCATAGATGAACTGGGTGTCCTTTATCCTAATGTACCGGGTGTCAATATCAATTCCACCTCCTACACAAATTTAGAATTCATAGAAGTTGTAAATTCTTCTCATTATTCAGTCTGAAACCGAGAGATATGCTGTTGTTGGTGGTGATAATAAACTCAGGGAGATTGAGAAGAAGCTGTTACTGCTGAGAGAATCAGATCGAAGATATGATCGATTGAGATATATCGTGGTGGTTTTCTGCTTAGTGATTTCGTCGGAAGAGAAGAACATGGAGAAACACAGAGTTAGGGTTTAACCACTGGAAGAAAGATGGGTTTGAAACTTTGAAACAGATCTCGAATTTGTGAATGTCTAGGTGTGAAATTTAAGATCTCAGAGAGGGGTTTTCTGTTGATTTACGAATTAGGGTTTGAAATGATTCAGATGGTTGATATTTTTGGTCCTGGTGGTGAGTTAGGTCAGGGGAAGAAAGAGATGAAGAACAAGGCTACAATGAAGTAGAATCTGGTGGTGACAAGACTAATAGTGGTGCTCAGCCGGTGGTGTTTAAGTAGCTTGAATAAGAGAAATTGGTGGTGGTGTTGGTTTCAGTGGAGTTGCAGGCATGAACTGCAGCTGTTGATAATGAACTGTAGGGGTGTAATTGGTTGTTGTTGGTGGTCATGAATATGAGGTAGTGAACAAATGGAAGAAATGATAGTTTTAACATTTGTTGCAGTTGGTGATAATTATTTGAGATGGAGTGGGGTTTGTGCTAGAAATGAGGCTCGAATTTGAAGGAAGATGATGCTTCCATGGATTGATACAGATGGGTCTGAGATGGTGATGGTGTTCATGGGGTTAGACCTGATAATGGGATTATGAAGTTGCATTACAGCAGAGTTGAGCTGGTAGAAGCAGTTGAGATGGAAGCTGAGATTGTACGTGCTTACAAGAGATGAAGGCATGTTGCAGCTGCAGTTTGTGTGTGTAGTTTCCAGGGAATGTCATGGTGTTAGATGTAGCTTGGAGGATAAATGTTGTCTGGTATGATGACATTCGATTGCAGGCACTGGAGTGGTTGTGGTGGTTGCTGCTCATGGATATTGAAGCTGTACTTTATGATGCTACTGCAATGGACCAGGTAAAGAATGAAGTTGAAACCACATAATGATTTAGATGAATGCTTAGGTTTGCAGTTCAGGTGGGATGTATTATGTTTCAGCTGAGCTGAAGGTGCGGTGATTGAGTTGAGTAGCTGCTGTGGTGAACAAGAAGTTGATACTGAAGTTGAGAGATGTACCAGGTGCAGGTGATGTTGGAGACGGAGAATGAAACTGGTGGTAAGCTGAAATGCAGTACAGGGAAGACTTGGATTCGCCTAGATGTATTCCTAGGCTTTTACAGGTTATGATATGTGCAAAGTGTTTCCACTATAATGAGTTATCATGGTTTGTTGAGCTGCTACAAGGTGATACTGTCAGTGAATGTGTGATTGCAGAAATGGAGTGAATTGTTGCCAGGATACAGCAGGTACAGCTGAGGTGAGGAGATGGCTTTGCAGGCATGTCACAGCTGCAATTTTGTAGTGATTATGAGGCAGGGTTGTCATGAATTATGCTGGTAGAGAAGAGTCAATAGAATGGAACTGCAGGTTGAGTAATGGTGGTGCATTGAATGAATGTTGGTGACTTTGTGGTTAGCTGAGATATTGCAGGTAGAGAATGCTGCGTTGCAGTTGAGGATGCTGTTGCAGCTCAGATGGAACTGGTGCTGCAGTTGGTCATGGATTGAGATAATGAAACTGTAGAGAAGATGGCAGTGAATGATATGGATTGAGAGATTGGTTAGGTCTGTGAATGAATTAAAATTACAAGGAATAAGTGATGCTGTAAAGAGCCAAGAAGAATCAACAGTGGGTTGCAGATGAAGCTGGAAGTGAAGCAGTGATGCACAATCATTGTGCAGCACAGCTCTGGCCTGTGCAAAGTGGCATGCAATTGTATCCTGAACCAAGTCAGCTGAGTTAGCTTCTTACTCAGGTCTGACTAGGCTCAGCATCTGACATCACTGAGTTGAGTCTCTGACTCGGTTTGACTTCCCGAGTCGACTCGTTGACCCGACCGATTCAGGTCGTTGACCGGTGATCGGGCGGACTTTGCCGGTCACCTGAGCGCTTTTCCGACGACTCTCCGGCTAACTTTCGGCGAATTTTCGGCAGAGTTTCTACACGGGTTTTTATGACTTTTGGGCCACGCGGATTTTCATCTGATGGCCTTTGAAATTTTGACCTAATTTTGGGAAGCAAAGGGATATAAAAGGAAGACTTCTACAACTTTTGGGATGATTACGCTTTATTATTCTTTTTGGAGCTTTGGAGAAAACTACTTCTAGGGTTTGCTTTGCTTTCATCTTCTTTATTTTATTTTATTGATCATGATGATGATGAACTCCATTATTATAAGTAACTAAATACACTTGTTGGTTATGGGATAAAAGTTGATTTCTCGGTGCATGTTATTTGATTCTATGGATTAGTTTTGTCTCAACTTTATTTTTTATGATTCATGGTTTATAGTGTTTTAGGATTTGATTGTTTGATTGGTTGAGTCCGGAATCAATCCGATTTTCTTTCATCTCTAGAGCTATATTAGGGTTTTCAATACGTAAAAGTTGTTTGTCCCTGATTTTAAGTAGCATAATTGTGGTTGATGCTTGTAGTGATAGATCCTACTAGTCACATATGAATCATAACCTTGGTTAAAACAAATTAGTGATCTTACACGTTTGTTTGCTTTGATTAGTCTTATTCCATAAATCTTAAAGCTTTTAGGGAGTTAAACTTAATTGTGCTTTTACACTTTGGGTTGCTTTCTAGGAAGAATTCACATATGCATCTTTTAATGTGGTTGTGATGAAAATAGAGAATTAACGGGATACTCTTGCGATCAAGGTATTAAAGGACTTTTAATAAATAAGAGATTAAATTATCAATTCTATTCAATGATGAAAAATACATGCTTGTGAATGATACTATCCCATGACCAATATCTTCTCCTTATTGATTATTCCAACTATTTACTTTGCTTTACTTTATTTGATTTGATTTTCTAAAACAAAAACCCCCCTTGGTTATCTTAGAAACCGAAAATTGCATAACAACAAAGGCCTCCTTGTGGATACGAACTCTTTCCTACCACTTTCTACATTATTGTAGTTGAGTAAGGAAGTGAAATTATATTTGTCGATTGATAACCGATCATCTTTTGTTGATCTCGGAAAGATCTTTCCAAATATATAAAGTTTGTGAATTTTGGACGAGCAATTTGAAAGACAAATTTATTTTTAATTGTTTTTATATTGTTTAAAATTACTGATATCACCAAAAGACGTCTCATTACATCAAACTAAACAAACAACAGATCAAAGATATAACAAATCAAACAAAATATCAAAGATCGAACAAAAATTTGATCCTTCAAAAAATCATACATCCAAAAATTGATCCACAATCAAAAATAAAGAAGAAGTAGCGAAAAAAATGATAATCAAAAGTTCAAATACTAACCAGTAAATCTTCTCCAACAAATCTTCTCCAACAAAAAATCTTCAAGTAAGAAATCTTCTCCAACAGTCGCCCTCTCAGTCACTTTCGAATAAACCAAATCTCAGATCTAAAATAATAGAAAAGAATCTTATTTATGAAAACACGTTAAAAGGATATTTTGGGTAATAAAAAAACTGTTCAAATTTTGGACTAAATTTTCTACCTACAGAATATTTGGACTCCAACTACTGATTGTTTTTTTTTTTTTTTGATGTTCATGTTGATTTAGTAGACATGAATAGGAATTTCATTTCTGTGATTGTTAATATGGATGCTAGAAATGGACATAGTCTTTTAAACTGCATGTATGGGGCCCTTTCGGATGAGGGATGGACTAGCCAGTGAGAGTATTTAGATCAACTAGCCTCTATATATGACTTCCTTGGGGTTATAATAGGTGATTTGAATTTTGTCAGTAGGCAAGAAGAGAAAATAGGTGGAAATTTGATATCTCAAACTCAATTAGATGATGTAAATGACCACATTGGTCATTTAGGATTATATGATGTTAATTTCATGGGTAATCCAATGACATGGACAAATCGCAGAAGTGGGTCTGCTTTGATTATGGAAAGATTGGATAGAGCAATGGAAAATGGGGATTGGTTTGCTTATTTCCCAAATGCCATTGTCTACCACCTGACCATTATAGGTAGTTGAAAAAGAGGGGGTACAACAACCACACCCAATATTTCTATTAGCAATCTGTATGGACTAACTCTAATATACTTTCAAGAGAATCAACTAGACTCAATCTTAATAAAGTATATCAAAGGGTTATATCTCTCTTTCTCGATTCAATTCTTACTCAAGCAAATAGTAATCTGCGAGTCTAATTGAATATAAGAGAAACAATTGAACGGTACCAAAGACCAATGTTCAAGTATCAATCAATTTCAATCAACAAGCAAAGGTAGGATTTCCAATTATATAACAAAATATAATGCGGAAAAGAAATAACACAGACACCAGAATTTTGTTAACGAGGAAACCGCTAATGCAGAAAAACCCCGGGACCTAGTCCAGATTGAACAGACACTGCATTAAGCTGCTACAGACACTATCCTACTATAAACTAACTTCGGTCTGGACTGTAGTTGAACCCTAGTCATTCTCACACTGATCCAATGTACAGTTGCTCTCCTTACGTCTCTGATCCCAACAGGAAACTGCGCACTTGATTCTCTTAGATGATCTCACCCACAACTAAGAGATGCTACGACCCAAAGTCGAAGATTTAAAAAAACAAATCCATATCACACAGAAAAGTCTACGGTAATAGATAAATCTGTCTCCCACAGAAATACCTACAAGTTTTTGTTCAGTCTTTTGATAAATCAAGGTGAACAAGAACCAATTGATAACCCGAACTTATATTCCCGAAGAACAACCTAGTATTATCAATCACCTCACAATAATCTTAATCAACGCGGCGAAAGAAGATATTGTTGAATCACAAACGATGAGACGAAGATGTTTGTGACTACTTTTATATCTTTCCTATCGGAGATATTAATCTCAAGCCAATCATTACGATTGTACTCAACACGATTGAATATGCAAGATCAGATCACACAACTACGAGAAAGTAGTATCAGTCTAGCTTCACAATCCCAATGAAGTCTTTAAGTCATTAACCTGGTTTACAAGAAGAAACCTAAGGTTAAAGGAGAATCGACTCTAGCTAATACAACTAGTATCACACAAGAGGTGTGGGGATTAGGTTTCCCAGTTTCTAGAGTTCTCCCTTATATGGTCTTTCAAATCAGGGTTTGTAATCAATGTTAGCTTGGTAACAAAGCATTCAATATTCACCGTTAGATGAAAACCTGATTAGATTCAAGCTAATATCTTTCAACCGTTATATCGAAAACTTAGCTTGTTACACACAAATGAAATGCAAGATTTTAGGTTTGTGTAACCGTACCCAAACATGTACATTTGTTGGTTCAACAGTAGTTAACCAAATGGTTAGCCATATGAGCACATTCATATCAACCATATTCTGCTTCACCATAACTAGTTCAAATGACTCAAATGAACTAGTTAGAGAGTTGTTCAATTGTATAAATCTTATGTACCTACAAAAGACACAATCGAAGCAAAAACGATTTGATTCACTCGAATCAATTCATGAACTTTATAGCCACGGTTTGTAATTTTCATTCCTTAGTTTATATAAATATAAGTTCATAAATAATCGTCTTTAAATATAACCAACTCAAGTTCACAGACTTAGTTCGCGGACTTAAGTTCCCTGAAGGAGTTCACAAACTCCAGCATATATTCTCGGGATGAGAACCTCCGCCAATTCGCGGACTGAGCTCATAGCTCTTGTTCCGGTTTTCCTGATCAACAAAGTACGCATACTTTGGTTCAAGGAATAAGGACTTATACATATATGTGTTGCCACACAATGCTTATATCCAACAATGGTAGTGTAATCTAAACTCTCATTTCAATCATTGAAACATTCTTAGAAGACCTTATATAGTTGTTATTCACAAACCATTTTTCGTCAAAGCCATTTTCAAAGTGATTGAAACATAACATGACTTTCTTCACTAGGTAAAGATGAACTTGGCCAAAGCGAAATCCTACCAACAAATATTTCGAGAAATATATAGGCGAGATAAACTCGGCTCGAAATAGCAAATGTGTATAATCAAAGTCTATATAGCTAAACGACTTTTGTCTCAAGATAGGAGATAAAGTAGATAGACTTTTGAGTGATAGATAAGTTCAAGTCTCCACATACCTTTTAGTCGATGAAGTTCCACCAGTTCCTTGAGTAGTTCTTCGTCTTGTATGGTGATCTTCATGGAGTTCTTGAGCTCAACTACACTTTCTATCCTAGTCCGAGACTTAGCTATAGTAGACTAGAAATCAAGACTTATAGTTTTGATCACTAACATTGACAAACATGCTTGAGATAGAAACGCATGCGAGTTCGACCGAGCAATGCTCTAACAATCTCCCCCTTTGTCAATTTTAGTGACAAAACTATCAATACATATGGAATACAAAAATAAATAATAAGCTTTTGTAGCTCCTATTCCACATGCCTAATCTTCAATATTACTCGAAATCTTCGTCACTTCCAAGTACTCCAATGATCCCAAAGGTTGTAAGTTCAGCATCATCGTTGTTGAAAATCGTAGCTATAACAATGAGAAAACATAATTCTCAATCATTGTTATACAGTGTCATAGTATCATTATGCAACATCAAAGTTCAATTGTATCACAACTTCGACAATAATACTATGGTGATATGTATCACTTCCCCTTAGTCAATACTCCATCTCACATGGAAACCACTTCCCCTTATATAATGATCCGAAAACCATATGTATTTGTAGTGTGAACTACATATTAACTCTCCCCCTTTTTGTCAATAAAATTGGCAAAGGTACAAAAACGGGATCCTAATGACATTTCCAAAAGAGACATTTGATGACCAAAAGAAAGCATATATCAACTTGTTTAGACGCAATAATAAAGCCGAAGATAAATGCATTCATCAAGGAGTTTATAAAGATACAAGATAACCCCTATAATATTCCACAGCCGCACTCCCCACAAAGATTTGGCAATTAAGCACAAGTTGAATTAAGGACTCTCTCCCATAAAATGTCATTCCCGAAAAACAAGAGCGACCTTAATTTCAAAATAAAAGAAGGATTTCTTTGGACATAACAAATCACATACGAATATGAATTTGAATCCTAAAATACTCAATTAGATTAATCACAAGAGAACCCATAATTAATCTAATCGTAAATATACAACCAAATTAACCACAAAAAGTGATGAATTTAATTGATCATGCTCAACATAAGAGAACTTACGGAGCCTCACAGTAATACATAAAAATATGGATCAGGGAAGATCAATACTGCGGAATATACAAGGATTCATTCTATTTTCCATCACTATTCGCATAATGACATACAATAGACGTAATCCTTGTCAACAAAAGTTCATCCTATCTTCCATCAATAATGACATAATAGGCTTCAAACTTTTGTGATGTCAAAAGTCCATTAACTCTTTTATCAATACATGCATATCGACATATGAAAGACTTAACTTTTGACAAGGTATGGGACAATCACAGTTCACGGACGTAAACACACATATCCCATAACAAATTGCAATATATAAAACTATAAAGATTAATACTGCAAAAATAATCTTCCAAACAATTTTTTAGAATTTAAACATGAAGATGAAAACGTTGGACATAGCTATGTGTAATCACAATAATGTCTATTCAAAACTATAGTTATTCTTCTAAACAAAACAAGAAAATAAAAGATTTACTAGACGTTAAGACCTTTGAAGAATTCTTTATCATCCGCGAACTCCTTGTCGTCAAAAGACATTGTGACATAAGGTTCATGAATATAGGAGTTAATATCAATAAACCTTCTTGACTGATATCGAACCAGGGCCTTCTGAATCTCATGAGTCTTAAATACAAAAGCCTTTATTTGTTGAATCTCCTTTTGCATCTCCTTCAACACTTCAAGAACATCAGAAAACTTCTGAGAATTTGAAGGAACAGCTCTAGGATTCCTCACATTCCTTCTTTTTCTTTTCAATGTTGGAGATAACGGAGATTTCTCTTTTTCCTTCATGATTGATGGATTGAAAATCATATTAACATCTTTTCCATTAGAAAACATGATGTTTGGAGTATCCATAAGCGTATGGGTTTGTGAGAGGAAATCACAGCTTAAACTCAACAAGTAGTCTTGAGATAAAAAGAGGTTTCAGGGAAGGGAAAAAAGAATGTAGGGTTATGCAACCTTTTAACAGGTTCGTGCACGCACAACTCTGAACCCTAGAGAGAGTAGAATTGCCGAGAATAACCCTCTTTTATTGATAGACACAAAACTAAGAAAAGAAAAAAAACAAACTTTTCTTAAAGACTGAGAGGTACACAATCTTGTCTCTTTTGATCAGGCACATGAGACAGGATTTACCAATCAACACAATCAAGTTGTGTTGCGGTGAACAACAATTTGTCCACCATTTTCCTCTTGAGAGGAATCCACAGACCTCTGTCTATCAAAGAGATTTGACCATACTTTCTTCTCTAATGGTCTTGTTTTATCCTTGGAAACTAACTTCTTAGACGAAGATAAAATCCTACATACCACGTCGGTCTTCTGAGCAAGTTTAAGCTTATTTGCTAATCGATTTGCTTTTCGTTGAAGTTTGTTAACATGCCTCAATTGGTGTTTGTACTTATAACACTTTGATAGTTCATGACCCTTTGCAGAACAATATGAGCACGTCAATCTTGGATAAAAATCAGGCATCAGAGATGTGCAAGCAGCTAGACACATAGTGGTACCTGAAACATCACATACAGAGTTTCCGAGGATAGGGTCAATTTTTTCTTCCAGATTGGATGGGTTTTATTCTAAAAGAATATCAAGATTGATGTATATATTTATACAATTATCAAAAGCAATATTTTCACCAATAAGTGCAACACTCGATTTCTCGTCTTCATTAGACTCATAGCTGTCAAACATTTCATCAAGAGTTGCAGCAAGACCTTTGTTCCCAGTGTATTTTCTACGATTTAGGCACTCATTTGCAAAATGACCAAATCCCTTACACTTAAAGCACTGAGGCATATCCTCGTCATCAGTTTCATCTGTGTCCCTGTTTTTAGGAGGAATATGATTATGAGGATTGACTAATGCTTTAGGCTTATCTCTGGAGAACCGATTACTTCTCTTCAACAGAAGATATCTAAACTGTCTTGTGATCATCAAGACCGATTTGTCGAGATCTTCATCTGGTGAATCAGTCTCAGAGTGATCGTCTTCAGAGATATACACTTTTTTTACTTTTATCAAGTAATTTTGTGTCTTTTAGTGCTTTGAACGCAACATCCTTAGATTTAGATGAATGCTCGTTATCAAAGATCTTAAGCTTCCCAACCAGCTTATTTCTGGAGAGATTATCAAGGTTATTTCCCTCAACGATGGTATGCTTCTTAGAGTCGTATCTAGATGGAAGCGAACTGAGAATTTTCATCACAATGTCCTTTTCAGGAATAGTCTTACCCGATGCAAAAGATGCATTAACAATTTCAGACACTTTGTGATTAAACTCATAAAATGTATCTTCATCTTCCACACGAAGTTTTTCCCACTCGTAATTAAGGTTTTGAGGCCTAGCTTCCTTTTCACTAGTATTACCTTCGAATACGGTTTCTAAGATATCCCACACATCTTTAGACCTAGTGCAATTTGACACATGGTGCTGAAAATTTGGGGTGATGGCATTCAAACCGTCAGAATTTTTCTTTGTAGCAAGTATCTCGGCAGGACTGTATTCACCAATGTTCTTGGGAACGTTTACATCTCCAACTTCCACAAAGGGAGCATCATAGCCATTAACAACACACACCCATGATTGAAAATCACGTACTTGAAGAAAAGCTCGCATAGAAATTTTTCACTATAAGTAATTAGATCCATCGAAGACTGGTGGTACATTAGTAGAGATAGAACCTCTGTCCATAGATTCAGATCGCTACAAACACAGACTTTTAAGGTCTTTAACGTGTTTGCCTGCTCTGATACCAATTGAAAAAGCGGGGGTACAACAACCACACCCAATATTTCGATTAGAAATTTGTATGGACTAACTCTGATATACTTTCAAGAGAATCAACTAGACTCAATCTTAATAAAGTATATCAAAGAGTTATATCTCTCTTTCTCAATTCAATTCTTACTCAAGAAAATAGTAATTTGCGAGTCTAATTGAATACAAGAGAAATCACTTGAACGGTACCAAAGACCAATGTTCAGGTATCAATCAATTTCAATCAACAACCAAAGGTCGGATTTCCAACTGATTGATTCTAACGCACAACCTGTGATATTTCAATTATATAACAAAATATAATGCGGAAAAGAAATAACACAGACACCAGAATTTTGTTAACGAGGAAACGCCAAATGCAGAAAAACCCCGAGACCTAGTCTAGATTGAACACACACTGTATTAAGCCGCTACGGACACTAGCGTACTACAAACTAACTTCGGTCTGGACTATAATTGAACCCCAATCAATCTCACACTGATCCATGATACAGTTGCGCTCCTTACGTCTCTGATCCCAACAGGATACTACGCACTTGATTCCCTTAACTGATCTCACCCACAACTAAGAGTTGCTATGACCCAAAGTCAAAGACTTTAATAAACAAATCTGTATCACACAGAAAAGTCTACGGTAATAGATAAATCTGTCTCCCACAGAAATACCTACAAGTTTTTGTTCAGTCTTTTGATAAATCAAGGTGAACATGAACCAATTGATAACCTGGACTTATATTCTCGAAGAACAACCTAGTATTATCAATCACCTCACAATAATCTTAATCGACGCGGCGAAAGAAGATATTGTGGAATCACAAACGATGAGACGAAGATGTTTGTAAATACTTTTATATCTTGCCTATCGGAGATATTAATCTCAATCCAATCGTTACGATTGTACTCAACACGATAGAATATGAAAGATCAGATCATACAACTACGAGAAAGTAGTATCGGTCTGGCTTCACAATCTCAATGAAGTCTTTAAGTCATTAACCTGGTTTACAAGAAGAAACCTAAGGTTAAAGGAGAATCGACTCTGGCTAATACAACTAGTATCACACAAGAGGTGTGGGGATTAGGTTTCTTAGTTGCTAGAGTTCTCCCTTATATGGTCTTTCAAATCAGGGTTTGTAATCAATGTTAGCTTGGTAACAAAGCATTCAATATTCACCGTTAGATAAAAAACAGATTAGATTCAAGCTAATATCTTTCAAATGTTAGATCGAAAACTTATCTTGTTACACATAAATGAAATGCACGATTTTAGGTTTGTGTAACCGTACCCAAACATGTACATTTGTTGGTTCAACAGTAGTTAACCAAATAGTTAGCCATATGAGAACTTTCATATCAACCATATTCTTCTTCACCATAACTAGTTCAAATGACTCAAATGAACTAGTTAGAGAGTTGTTCAATTGTATAAATCTTATGTAACTACACAAGACACAATCGAAGCAAAAACGATTTGATTCACTGGAATTGATTCAAATAGCCACGGTTTGCAATTTGCATTCCTTAGTTTATATAAATATAAGTTCACAAATAATCGTCTTTAGATATAACCAACTCAAGTTCGCGGACTTAAGTTCCCTGAAGGAGTTCAAAAACTCCAACAGATATTCTCGGGATGAGAACCTCCGCCAGTTCGCGGACGGAGCTCACAAATCTTGTTTCGGTTTTCCTGATCAACAAAGTACGCATACTTTGGTTCAAAGAATAAGGACTTATACATATATGTGTTTCCATACAATGCTTATATCCAACAATGGTTATGTAATCTAAACTCTCATTTCAATCATTGAAACATTCTTAGAGGATGTTATATAGTTTTTATTCACAAACCATTTTTCATTAAATCCATTTTCAAAGTGATTGAAACATAACATGATTTTCATCACTAGGTAAAGATGAACTTTGCCAAAGCGAAAGCTTACCAACACATATTTCGAGAAATAGATAGGCGAGATAAACTCGGCTCGAAATAGCAAATGTATATAATCAAAGTCTATATAGCAAAACGACTTTTGTCTCAAGATAGTAGATAGAGTAGATATACTTTTAAGTAATAGATAAGCTCAAGTCTCCATATACCTTTTAGTCGATGAAGTTCCACCAGTTCCTTGAGTAGTTCTTCGTCTTGTATGATAATCGCCATGGAGTTCTTGAGCTCAACTACACTTTCTATCCTAGTCCGAGACTTAGTTATAGTAGACTATAAATCAATACTTATAGCTTTGATAACTAACATTCACAAACATGCTTGTGATAGCAACGCATGCGAGTTCGACCGAGCAATGCTCTAACAGTAGTGACCATATACTTATTCTTCTTGTTAGTTCTAGAGACCAGAATCCTACTAAGAAACCAAACAGGTTTATTAAATGCTGGTTAATGGATGACAGGATGTGGTGGCTAATAACCGGAATACAAATTTGGTTGGGTCTTATGATTTTAGACACACAAGATGTCTTTCCAATGTTAAAGTTGCCTCAAGGCAATGGAATTATCAATCTTTTGGTAATATCCAGGGCCATATTGTGATTTGCAAAAACAGTTAGCTGAGGCAAATATGAATGTTGTATCTCTAGGTAGGGATGAGGATATAATTAGAATAGAAGATGATCTTAAATATTGGTACAATGTTCAGCAGGAATATTATATTCAAAGAGCTAAAGATAATAGATTAACTTTTGATGATAAAAACACTAGGTGTTTTCATGATAAGGTTAAGTGTAGGAAGAGAAGAACTCAAATAGATTGCCTGCAAAATAGTATTGGTATTTGGATCATTGGTAGGGCTATGTTAGCTTCAGATCTTAAGGATCATTTTGAGAAAATAAGTAAAATGACTAATCCACCAACTGATAGTACTTTTTTATATATTATCCAACCTTGTATTTCTGAGGAGAAGACTGAATTTCTTTCTCATCCTCCTAGTGGTGAAGAAATCAAGAGAATTGTGTGGCAAATGCAACCTTGGACTAGCCCAGGGCCTGATGAGTATCCACCAGGCTTTTATCAACAGATGTGGGACATAGTCGGTAGTGATACCATTAATATGGTTAAGGTGTTTTTTAGTTCAAGTTTCTTCCTTAAGCAAATGAATCATAGTTTTGTGTCTCTCATACCTAAGACTGATACTCCTAGAACAACGGCTGACTACAGACCCATTAGCCTGTGCAATGTGAGCTACAAAATTATTTCTAAGCTAGTTGGCTTAAAACTGTCATGGACAAGTTTATAAGCCCATATCAAGCGGCCTTTATATCTTCTAGGCATATTACGGATAATATCATAATCGCTCATGAACTTGTAAATACCATAAGGAAAAATAATTATATTTTTGGGGTTACGGATGTGAAATTAGATATGTCGAAAACATCCTATAGAATAGAATGAAAGTTTGTGATTGACATTCTACGCATGTTAGGCTTTCATGACCACTGGTGCAAAATGATTGAGCAGTGCATTACTACAGTGTCAACATCTATCTTTTTGAATGGTTCGCCAGGTGAGGTTTTCTACCCTACAAGGGGTCTCAGACAAGGAGACCCCTTGTCTCCTTATTTGTTCATAATATGTATGGATATTCTTTCCAAAATGTTGATAACAGTAGAGATAAATAAAGACATACATGGGGTAAAAGCTTCTAAAACTGGTCCTCCAGTTAGTCACTTATTTTTTACAGACTACTGTTTGGTGTTTGCTAGGGCTACGTTGAAGGGTGCTAGGAGTCTGGAGAATATGCTACCGTTGTTTAGTAAGTTCTCTATAAAAGCTATAAATTTGACAAATCAGGTATAACTTTTATCCCTAAAACAAATACTAGAACAATTAGTCAGATTGTTAGCATTCTTAACATAAAAAAAAAAACTAGGAATCCAGGATAAGTACTTAGGGGTACCATTGCTGATTCAGAGGAACAAAGTTGAAACCTTTAGCGGCCTTATGGATAATTATGATAAAAGAGTAGCAACTTTGAAAGGAGTATATGTCAATCATCCTGGTAGGACTGTTTTGACTCAGGCAGTCCTAAGAACTATGGCTTTCCACCATTTAGCGGTGTTCCCGATGCCCAAAAAATTGACTGATAGAATGGATGCTACTAAGATAAAAAAAAAAGGATAAAACATAGGATTATAGTTTAGAAACTGGGACAATGTTACTAAGCCAATATTCTTAGGTGGTTTAAACATCAAAAAAACAGAATACTTGAATTCTGCTTTGTTAGCTAAGTTAGAGTGGAGATAAGTTACAGAACAGGATGCTTCGTGTTAAAGCATAGCTCGGTTGAACCCACCAAGCGTTGGTATGTCAAGTTTGGTTGTCATATTTTAGTGAATCAAAATTCATTTAAAGAGTCACTTGATTATGTACTAGAGTCAACTTCTTATAGGTTAGCTTGAAAGTATTAGGATATGAAACATTACAAGTATTGCGAAGACTTGAAGAAGTGAAGAAGTAAGAAGCTACAACGGCAACATCATCCTTCCAGTTGAGGTTAGTGATATTTGACTTGAACTGTTTCATTCCCTAACGTATCTTTCAAGTCGTTCATATTGAAAACAAAACTGCGAAGCATGGACACTCTAGTTAGACATAGTATTAAGGAATACAATACGAGGTTTATTGCTTAACCATTAAACTTTGTAGATAAGACATCGACATAATAGTTTAAATGCTATTGTGATTATGTATGGGTATGAGGTGAGTATTTCACCCTAGGAAACAATGCTCTACGTGTGTTTTAAGGAAGTAAATTCATGAACTTGTTTTGTGAATCGAAAAGGAAATCGCCAGGCGTTATTGGTATTGTTATTCATTGCATATCTTTTGAACAACCAATATGTGTGATTAGTATAACCAATCATGACTTTTTTGTGTTCTTGGTAAAACTATTCACAAAGGCCTGACTTTTGTATTGGTATGACTTTTATTAGTGAAACTGATCTTAAGTAATCACCTGAGATGGTATGATCAATTTTGTGTTGTTGGTAAGACCGACTATGGGTAAAGGGGAACCGATCCTAGTAAGAGGTGTAACCTATCACAAAGGGGAATCGATCCGTGTATGAGGTGCAACATGTTTTAGCAGAAAGGGGAACCGATTCTATGGACATGTGCAACACGTCTTTAGGCAAAAGGGAACTGATCCTATGGACATTTGCAACACATTCAAGTTAGATACCATATATATGTGGGGAACCGATCCTAGTACCTAGTCAATCGAATTTTGGAAAGCTAGTGTAACTATGCAAAGTACTCACATGGAGGTAGAACCAAAACTTGTTTTGGTAGAACCGTTAGGCCCATGATTTGTTATTGAGTGTTCTTGATCAATCACATAGTTCTTGAAAGTCAGATGAACCAATTCTAAACTTGTTTGGAAGTGTGGAAAATCTGTTTCAAGGTTGTAAGTATGAAATAGGACTTACAAAATAAGGATGTCGA
This sequence comes from Papaver somniferum, assembly GCF_003573695.1. Taxonomy (NCBI): domain Eukaryota; kingdom Viridiplantae; phylum Streptophyta; class Magnoliopsida; order Ranunculales; family Papaveraceae; genus Papaver; species Papaver somniferum. Next base: position 211,239 of record NW_020643262.1, read on the forward strand.
CGTACTTTGAACATGTGCAGTAACGCTAATCTTTAATTGTTCAAAGTTATTCCTTAATAGCTAAAGGAAGAAAATCTCAGGATAGAAACATAAATAAGTTAAGAACTTTTATTTAAGGTTTTTAATTTTATTTTAGGAAAATGAGAATTAGTAATGTGCATTTACTAGTTGGAGATTTTCCAAAGAGATTTTCGGTCAATATTTCAGACAGAGCATTTTCAGGAATTATGGAAATCGAATTTGGAATATATTGCATATCTTGAGAATATTTTCGGTTTTGGAAATTCCTTGGTGTCCCAACTTCCATGTCTATAAATACTTGAAGTTTGCATTTCTATCAAACTAATCCTTCATGACAGCAAACTTCCTCGGTTGTGTTTTTAATGGTGAAGCCGCCTCTTCGGATAGGAGAGTAACCTAATTAGGCAAAATCTCTTACGGCCGCTCATTTTAAAGTCTTCTTTGAGATTCGAAATCTCTATTAGTACCATTGGTGGGAAATTAGATAATTGCGGTTTATCTTGTGTTTTCGATTAATTTGATTGACTAACGGTGGTTGAACTTTGATTGCACCTAGTTTGTTTATGCTCGAGAATATTCTCTTCTGATATAAGATTCACTCAAACTAGATCGAAGTTTCGACAGGGATCTTTAGACTGTTTGTAGATCTAAATAAGTCTTGTGATAATCCATTGTTAACAGACTCCGTTTTGTGCATGATTGTTCACAAGAGATTCAAGTTGTTGTGTGCAGACGTTTATTGAAGATCTAAGAGATTTGAAGACAAAGAAGATATTGAAGAATTCTGATTTGGGGTTCATAATCTTTGGTGTGCACAATACTTGTTTTGGTATAGAGGAACCAACTATAATCGGTTTATCCTTGTAATAGATTATATTGATTAGTTGTGTATATCGGCATCAATACAATTCTTTGTGATTAAAAGTATTGATTGCAAAATCTTAACAATTACTTCGGTAGTTGATCATAAGATAGATCTAAGAACCTGACGAATGAGTTTATTGAGATAACTAGAAGAGCCTTTGTCGAACTCATATCACTTGGTTGAAAAGAGTTGCTACCAAACATATTTGTTGTTCCTTTACTGTTTGGAATACGAACCAAAGGAATTATTCCAAGTACGTGACTTATTCATAAGTTGGAGGCGTGGGAATACAGACGGAACTAGGTGAACTATAGGTTTAGTTGCTTGGTCTCAACTATACGAAGTTGGTTTGATTTTGTATAGCGGCTTAATCCTGAGAGTATTCAATTCTGGACAAGGTCCCGGGGTTTTTCTGCATTTGCGGTTTCCTCGTTAACAAAATCTTGATGTGTCTTTTAATTTTCTATTTTCGCAATTATAATTGTTTTTATTATAATTAGAAGTAAAATACACAAACATTAATTCCTATTTACTTGATAGTAATCCTATTGTGTTTGGTTAAGACCGAACCTCTTATCAAGTAAACATACTTTGTTGTTGTATTGTCTCGATCTCGTATCCATAGACGATCACACGAGGTGTGAACCCATTAGTTGTATTGTCTTGACTCATTCCGTAGACAATCACTTTCGGAGAAAGGACTTATAGGTAGGAAAAGTTTTAGCTTGAGGTATATTTGGGTACCCTCTCCTTTTCAATTGGTATCAGAGCAGGAAAACATGAAAATATCTAACAATCTGTGCTTGGTGCGATCCAACCTATAAGAATGAATCTAATGAGTGATTCAGTTAACATTCCACCAAGATTTAATGGGACAAACTACCCATTATGGAAATCGGCTATGAAAGCTTTTCTTCAATCCCGAGATTTTAATACATGGCTATTAATCGAAGACGGATACCAACAACCGATGGATTATTCAGAGTCATAGTTTAAACGCTTAGCGTCTTATACTCTTGAAGAAAGAGTTCTTGCAAAGCAGAATTCTGATGGTTTGAATGCCATCATACAGGCAGTTAGTCATGACCTTCTACATCATGTGCTGACCTGTAGAACTTCTAAAGAGGCATGGGATATTCTTGAGAGCGTATTCGAGGGAGATGAATCAGAAAAAAAAGCTAGACTTCTTTCCCTTTCATCTGAATGGGAACATTTCAAAATGGATGATAACGATACTTTCGAGGAGTTTAATTCTAAACTTTCTAAGATTGTCAATGCATCTTTCTTTCTTGGAAAGGCTATACCTGAAAAGGAAATAGTATGCAAAATTCTCAGATCGTTACCATCCAGATACGAGTCTAAGAAACATGCCATAATAGAAGGTAATGATCTTTCTATACTTTCTCGGAGCTCTCTTGTAGGAAAGTTAAAGATCTTTGATAGAGAAATTCTGCTGAAGAATGAAACTAAGAAACGTTGCCAAGAGGACAAGGTATATGTTGAAAAAGAGCTTGACTCAGCTATTGTGCTTCTAGCGCAACGAATGAAGGATATCTTATCTATTGATAAACGTGTTCCTGATACATTATCGTTTTTCCATAAAAGGGGTAATGATGAAGTACAATGCTTCAAGTGCCGTAGATTCGTACATATGGAAAAACACTGGGATGGCACAGCGGAAACGATTTAGAACAAATTGACACGCGGAGAATTCACTCTGGTAAATAGGACCCAAATATGATAAACAACTCCAATCCAGGAGCAAAGTGATCAATCTCTCAAAGAGAATAAACTGGTTTTAACCCAAATAATATTTTCATTAAACAAGCTAATCCAAGCTAATTACAAAGATAAAGGAAATGTCTATTTATAGCCTCCAAACATTAAACCTAGAAATCTAGAATATTCCTAAAGAATATATTATTCTCATAAAATAAGATAAATCTAATAAAGAAACTAATTATCCTAATAATTAAAATACCAAAACTAACAAATATCCAAGATTTAGCCAAATCTTGGAATATATGAGACTTGCCAAATATGTCCAGTATCAGATTTCCCTACTGCGACGAAACTCGTCTCGAGTTTATACCGAAGATGGCAAGTTGAAGAAAGAACTTTGACGCTTCCATTCGTTGCTCAAGTCGATCTTGAATCGTGCATTGGAATCACTAGCCGTTCAGAAAATAATCTCATCTTTCCAATCTTCATTTTATGCACTGAAACACTCGTCACCCAATGTCTTTTGCTTTCTCCGTTGCAATATAGAAACTTCCACGATGTCTTCCAAGCACTGTCCTTCCGGTATCCATAAGAGTTGGAAGTACCATCACAAAACTTGGTAAACGGGTTTTCATAAGTGCTTTCGGAAACTACCTTTACAGTTGCATTCATCCAGCAAGGACTAACCTTAAGCATCTCATATACCACGGTCACTTGATTAATTGCCAAGACATCATTAACGACGTGCTGTTCAACCCCACCAATCTTGCTTTTCAACTCAGCCTCACCCGCTGTAAGAAGTGCACATTCTAAATCCACTTCTTTGGATTTTTCTGGCGATTAGCTTGATTTTGATTGTTCCCCACATAAACTCATAATCGTTGTCACGACAAATATGAGTTGCTGGAACACCAAACAACCAAGGCATTCCCAACACAACATCACAAACGTTCATATCAACTACTTCACAAAAGATCGTGTCGAAATAACACTTACCGATTGACACTGGAATTTTGCAAACACCCATACAAGTAATCACCCCTTTATTGTTGTTGACCCATTTAATCTGATTCGGATGCGGGTACCAGTCCATATCATAACCCAAAGCTTCCACCATTTTAAAAGAAACCAAATTTTGTTCACAACCACCATCTGTAATGAAATCACAAACCGTGTTTTCAACTTTGTATCGACTTCGAAAATGCTGCTTATTTCTCTGCATCTTGCATATATATAATCAAACTTTCCTGGCTAGGTACTGATTGATTTTGGGAAGATTTAAAACTAGCTCTTGACGGGAGAAATGTTCACAGGAAGTTTGGAGCTTTAATTGTGTAACATGTGAAAATGGGTAGTGGGTTTCAGGAGGTTTAATAAATTAATGGGTTGGGCTTATATTAAGCCGAACTTGATTTTTTGGGGACCATGGTTTTTTTGGGACCATGGTTCTATTTTTAGTAAGACATTTAGAAGTAAATCTAGATCACCCCTTATCTAGATATTTATATTAATACCTAAATTATCCTCCTAATTAATTTTGGGTAATGATTAGTGAAATCATTAGTGAAATGATCAAGCTAAAGAAGTAGAATTATTGAGAGAGTAAAGTTAGAGAAGATGAAGAAGAAAAACATGAAAACAATTTACCAACCACAACCGGAGGAAGAGCATTTGGGTTATCAGGTATGCTTCAAACTTAGATAATGTTGGTTTAATTGCTCCAAACTTTCAAAAAAATGAAATTTTTTATGTAGATTTGGGTCAGTTCGGTTACCATATGTCAAGAACATGTAACCAAACAAACCTGAAACTGTAGTTCGGTTACGTTTTCCAAACACGCAGGTTACCGAAGTCGCTCGTTAATGGAGGTTTTGATCGTACAGTGTAATGTTCGGTTTTCCCGCAATGTAACCGAACTTTAGGGTCTAGAAGTTCGGTTGTTTTACAAACAATAACTAACCGAACTTTACGTGAAAATAAAATTTTACCAACTGTACATAGTTCGGTTGGTTCACAAACTTTTATCCAAAAGCGTATCTAACCGAACTCACCGATAAAAAAAAAAACAAAGTTACAGTGTTATATTCGGTTACCTAGTATAAAATGGTAGGTAACCGAACTTTGAACTTAACAATTTATTTGGGTACATCTTGTATGTTCGGTTCCATATCAAATTGCTCTACCAACCGAACTTAAAGTTCGGTGATATCCTTATTTTGTGAAGGAACCGAACTTATGGACTTGTGTTGTTCTAATACAAGGAGTTCGGTTAAAAGTATTTTTGCGAATCAACCGAACTCTGAGTTCGGTTAAGAAAAAATTAATTTTTGATAACCGAACTTTTTGCGACGAAACCGAACGTTTTGCGACGTAACCGAACTAAAAGTTCGGCTGAGACTTGTTTTTTGCGACGTAACCGAACTTTTCTATGAAAAAAAAACCTTCATTGAACCTCTCTGCAACTTCCATTTTCAACTTATTTTGATGATTACTTCTCATTTATTCAACCAAAAACGAATGACAAGTAATGGGTTTGTGAGAATAACTTTGTTAATGTTTTAAATTAATCTATATATATAGAGGTGGTGGTGGTAATCGGTGGTTGTTGTTGTTGGTGGTGGTAATCGGTGGTGGTGGGCGGTGGTGGTGGGAGGTGGTGGTGGTAATAGGTGGTTGGTGGTGATAATCGGAGGTGGTGGTGGTGGTAATCGGCAGTGGTGGGCGGTGGTGGTGGGAAGAGGTGGTGGTTATATATATATAGGTGGTTATTAGGTTGGTTTTAAATTAAATTAGGTTAAGGGTAGGTTAGTCATTTCAACACTTTAGGACACCCCATATAACTATAGGGAAGGTGGCCTAATAAAACCATGGTCCCCTCAAAAAAACCATGGTCCCTAAAAAATCATTCTTTTGTATTGAGTATTGATCGAACAGAAATCCTTCGCAACTCAGATTTTGGGTTTTCGTTCAGGAACAAAAATGAAAAAGGGTTGAACGACCCAAGATGAAACAAGGGTTGAGCGATGCGCAAAAGATTCTTCACGACAATGAACTGTTCTATTTTCTTTGAAACATCAAATCTGATCCAAAAATAACAAAGGTATCGTAAAAATACTTACCAACGCAAGGTGGTGGTTGATCATTGATGATATAAGAACCGAAATTTCACTTCTTGTACTCTTTTTTGATTTTTTTTTTTGATTAGATAAAATACCTAGATTTCACACGACTTCTCAACTGATTCTTCTAGATAAGTAAAACCCACAAATGTACATCACAGAAAAAGCCTGCTCTGTGGTTAATTATCCTAATAATTAGAATACCAAAACTAACAAATATCCAAGATTTAGCCAAATCTTGGAATATATGAGACTTGCCAAAATACGTCCCGTATCAAACACTATCCCAGCAGAAGAACTCAAAAGTGCAACAAAGCATATGTCTCCACTCTTGATGATATTCCGGAGGAAGAATCCAATGAAGAAATATCTAAGTGTAATGCACTTCTTGCCGACTCTAACAGTGTTGAATCATGTGAGTCTAATCAACTCCTAGAAAAACTTGTGTTGGAAATTAAGGAAAATAAAAGGTTAAGCCTGGTACTTGAAAACCTTTTGAAATTCCTTTCACATAAAACCCGTATGGTAAAATCTGAACAAGAAAAATTTGGTGAAAAACCAAGAGAATCGGAAACTAGTTTTTCGGATAACATGATAAGTTATACATGTGGAGAAAATAATTTCACTACGATACTTCTTGGAATAAACTTATCAAAGCTCTTCGCAAAGGGATAAAGAAGACTGGTAAGTTTATCAGATCTCAAAAGGAAATTGAAAACTCTTGCAATTACAAGAGAAAGAAAGAACAAAAGGAAACATAATCTATTGTGTTTAGAAGTCATCCTAAGGATGTCTTTGTTAACTATGGTGATAATAGTTCTCACCTCAACACACATTGAATGTGTTGAAAGATGCATCCTCACTTGTTGCCCAAAATTCTGATTGTGAGGAAGCATAAACCTGGGAAAGTTGTTCACATCTGGTTGTTTAAGTGAAAAATAATAGATATCTTTTATTTTTAGGAAAAATATTTTTTGGTTTCCGTCAATCAAATTGTTTCTTGATTTTCTCCCATCTTATATATATCTTTTTCTTGTCCGAAAGAAGACTATTCTATTTCAATGGGGAAATCGGTAAAAGAAGAGTCATCTCTTGATGATTTAGCACTTTATGCATCAGCCATGACTGAAACCCATGATAACTCTTAACATTCTCTAACAAAACAGATTCTTACTGTTAAAGGTTGCATTAGATATCATGAGCTGATGATAAAGGATTCAAAAGAAGTACTAACTAGTCTTCATTCTCAACTGTTCGAGATGAATAAATCATCTACTGAAAAAGGAAGTGCTCAGAAGAATTTGAATCCAGTTTTTGAAAGCAATCTTCACAAGAATTGAGAAGGAAAAGATTGTATTAAGTCTATTATGAATAAAACTATTATGAATAAAGTTAATTGATGCATAATTTTTCTTGTGATAGTTTTTGAATTACATAGCCTGTGCTTGAATGCTTTTTTATTGCTAGGTATGTTTATGAGATGTTTGATTTCGATTTTATTACCTTGATATTCGATCTCATAATGTTGTGATCCCTTATGGTTTAGGTGACTTTTTGATTTAGCAGGATTAAGTTCTAACCCATGTTGGTAGGATTTATCAAAGGATCATGAGGGGTTCTGATAGAAACAATATATGAAAAAGTCACAATATGTTGAATCGGTTTTGGTTTAGCATAAAAGCATATGTGTATGGAGAGTTTTCAACTTTTGCTTGCAATAGTTAAAAACCGGTTTTCAACCTTTCTCTGGTAAAGGTTGGTTGTTGTTATTCTTTTGTTTTGCATAAGGATGACAACATAATGATATTTCGATATCAATTCTCCCTGGAAGAAGATGCAAACATATTGGGGAAGATGATGCGAAATCTGAGGTAACAATCTTGTTAGTTAATTGTTTTCCTGTTTAAGAAAAGCCTGATTTTATTGAGTATATTTATTGCTTTTGCTTAACAAAATTTCGGTACAATTGATGTTTTATTCCATTATGTGTGTATGGATGTGTGTGTAATTCAATTGTTTCTGATTAAGCAAAACTATTGTTATCTTTCTTTATTGTGTGGTATCAATTGTTTAGGCTTACAAATTTTTGGTGCAATTGCGGTGCTTTAATGTCTATGTTGTTTCAATTGCTTCTGGTTGAGGTGAATAATTATGCAAGTTGATTTATTTTGGTTTGTATGAATTGTTTATGGCTTAACGAAAGACAAGGTTTACGAGATGAATTAGACTTATCAAAGTGGAGGTTTAGGTTATTCAAGTTTAATCGAATGCCTTAACAAGAAATGCCAGTTAACTAACCTAGTACTTGTCTTGTTTAAAAGTTAAAGGTCTAAGTTATATGGATAATTAGAACCTGATGTGAAAAATAGAGTTATCTTTATTTTGATCTTATCGAACAAGCGATTCTATTTGTACAATCGGTTTAGCAAAGGAACTAAGGTGCTTAGTTGATTTTTGGTTTGCTAAAATATTAGAGAAAATTGCTTCGGGCAATTGTTTCCGTGGTAACATATCAAAACAAAACTACTTTGTAGTTTCGGTTTTGATATTGGTTATCAAAAATGGTGTGTGGAACCCTCGTGCTTAACTCTATAGGTTGCAAGTCTATTTTGATATTTGTAAGATCCTTTTCGGTTTGTCCTTTATTTTTTTTGTTTCTTTGTCATTTTGTGACAAAAAAGGGGAGAAATATATGGAGTAAACAAGTGATGCTGGCATTGATTTATATTGATTGGTATCACTAAGAAAAAGGACATTGGTGCTTAAACGTTTATCTAATGAAAGAGTGAAAGCATAGACTAGGGGGAGTAACATATCATTACAAAGGGAATAACAAATACATGCGGATTGATAAAATCTACCTATCTTACCTTTAGAAGAAGTAATATTATTTTTTATTATAATGTCAACAACGGTATTTAAGGATTGAATGTATACAGGTTATTGTGTTGTTGAATTCGGGAATCAAGCGTATGTGTAATGAATTCTTGTAATTTGTTTATCCATATGATTGTAAGAGTTTTGTCACTGAAATTGACAAAGGGGTAGATTATTAGAGAATAGCTCGGTTGAACCGACCGAGCGTAAGTATGTCAAGTTTGGTTGTCATATTTTAGTGAACCAAAACTCATTTACAGAGTCGCTTGATTATGTACTGGATTCAACTTCATATAGGTTAGCTTGAAAGTATTAGGATATGAGACATTACAAGTATTGCGAAGACTTGAAGAAGGGGAGAAGTAAGAAGCTACAACGACAACATCATCCTTCCACTTGAGGTTAGTGATATTTTACTTGAACTGTTTCATTCCCTAATGTATATTTCAAGTCGTGCATATTGAAAACAAAACTGCGAAGCATGGACACTCTAGCTAGACATAGTATTAAGGAATACAATACGAGGTTTATTGCTACACCATTAAACTTTGTAGATAAGACATCGACATAAACGTTTAAATGCTATTGTGATTATGTACGGGTATGAGGTGAAGATTTCATCCTAGGAGACAATATTTTATATATGTTTTAAGGAGTAAATTCATGAACTTGTTTTGTGAATCGAAAAGGAAATCACCAGGCGTTATTGGTATTGTTATTCATTGCATATCTTTTGAACAACCAATATGTGTGATTAGTATAACCGCTCATGACTTGTTTGTGTTCTTAGTAAAACTATTCACAAAGGCATGACTTTTGTATTGGTATGACTTTTATTAGTGAAACTGATCTTAAGTAATCACCTAAGATGGTATGATAGATTTTGTGTTATTGGTAAGATCGACTCTGGGTAAAGGGGAACCGATCCTAGTAAGAGGTGCAACCTATGACAAAGGGGAATCGATCCTTGTATGAGGTACAACATGTTTTAGCGGAAAGGAGAACCGATCCTATGGACATGTGCAACACATTTTTAGGCAAAGGGGAACCGATCCTATGGATATTTGCAACACATTCAAGTTATATACCATATATATGTGGGGAACCGATCCTAGTATCTAGTCAACCGAATTTTGGAAATCTAGTGTGACTATGCACAGTACTCACATGGAGGTAGAACCGAAACTTGTTTTGGTAGAACCGTTAGGCCCATAATTTGTGATTGAATGTTCTTGATCAATCACATAGTTCTTGAAAGTCAGATGAACCAATTCTAAACTTGTTTGGAAGTGTGGAAAATCTGTTTCAAGGTTGTAAGTATGAAAGAGGACTTACAAAGTAAGGATGTCGACGTACTTTGAACATGTGCAGTAACGCTAATCTTTAATTGTTCAAAGTTATTCCTTAATAGATAAAGGAATAAAATCTCAGGATCGAAACATAAATAAGTTAAGAATCTTTTATTTAAGGTTTTTAATTTTATTTTAGGAAAATGAGAATTAGTAATGTGCATTTAATAGTTGGAGATTTTCCAAAGAGATTTTCGGTCAATATTTGGACAGAGCATTTCCAGTAATTATGAAAACCAAATTTGGAATATATTGCATATCTTGAGAATATTTTCGGTTTTGGAAATTCCTTGGTGTCCAAACTTCCATGTCTATAAATATTTGAAGTTTGCATTTCTAGCAAACTAATCATTCGTGACAGCAAACTTTCTCGGTTGTGTTGTCACTGGTGAAGCCGCCTATTCGGAGAGGAGAGTAACCTAATTAGGCAAAATCTCTTACGGACGCTCATTTTAAAGTCTTCTTTTGGATTGAGAAGCTCTATTAGTACCGTTGGTGGGAAACTAGATAATTTCGGTTTATCTTGTGTTTTCGTTTGATTTTACTGACTAACGGTGGTTGAACTTTGATTGCACATAGTTTTTTTATTCTTGGGAATCTTATCTTCTGATATAAGATTCACTCAAACTAGATCGAAGTTTCGACATGGATCTTTAGACTGTCTGTAGATCTAAAGACGTCTTGTGATAATCCATTGTTAACAGACTCCGTTCTGTGCGTGATTGTTCACAAGAGATTCAAGTTGTTGTGTGCAGGCGTTTATTGAAGATCTAAGAGATTTGAAGACAAAGAAGATATTGAAGATTTCTGATTTGGGGTTCATAATCTTTGATGTGCACAGTACTTGTTTTGGTATAGAGGATCCAACTATAATCGGTTTATCCTTGTGATAGATTAGATTGGTTAGTTATGTAGATCGACATCAATACAATTCTTTGTGATTAAAAGTATTGATTGCAAAATATTAACAGTTACTTCGGTAGTTGATCATAAGATAGATCTAAGAACTTGACGAAGGAGTTTATTGAGATAAACAGAAGAGCCTTTGTCGAACTCACATCACTTGGTTGAAAAGAGTTTATACCAAACAGATTTGTTGTTTCTTTACTGTTTGGAATACGAACCAAAGGAATTGTTCCAAGTACGTGACTTATTCATAAGTTGGAGGCGTGGGAATACAGACAGAACTAGGTGAACTATAGATTTAGTTGCTGGGTCTCAACTATACGAAGTTGGTTTGATTTTGTATAGAGGCTTAATCCAGAGAGTATTCAATTCTGGACAAGGTCCCGGGGTTTTTCTACATTTTCGGTTTCCTCGTTAACAAAATCTTGATGTGTCTTTTAATTTTCTATTTCCTCAATTATAATTGTGTTTATTATAATTAGAAGTAAAATACACAAACGTTAATTCATATTTACTTGATAGTAATCCTATTGTGTTTGGTTAAGTCCGAACCTCTTATCAAGTAAACATACTTCGTTGTTGTGTTGTCTCGATCTCGTATCCATAGACAATCACACGAAGTGTGAACTCATTAGTTGTATTGTCTTGGCTCAGTCCCTAGACAATCACTTTCGAAGAAAGGACTTATAGGTAGGAAAAGTTTTAGCTTGAGGTATTTTGGGTACCCTCTCCTTTTCACTTTGTGGACTAGGATCTATAAGGAAAAGTATTTTCTTAATAGTAATCCACTACATTCTGTTAAGGAATACCCCGTTTCTTGGGTATGGAAAGGGGTTTGTCGAGGCCTGAAGATTATTAGGAAACACTATTGTTGGGAAGTTGGTGATGGTAAATCTATTGATATATGGAAAGACAGATGGGTTCCGAATATAAATGGTTTTCTATATTCAACTAATCGATTGATCTTCTAATATAAAATTTGTTAGTCGGTTAATTTTTCCAAATGAATGCCAATGGAATATGGATCTTCTAAATTCTTTGTTTGGTAGGAATACAATTCAAGATATTTGTGACATAAGAATTCCTACTTCAGGTTCTGATGTTTTGAGATGGAAACCATCGCATAATGGGATTTTTAGTGTTAAATCTGCTTATAGAGTCATCATTTCTGATTTGTATAGGAATGAACAATCTGATTTTCCGTGGAAGAATCTTTGGAAGCTTGATCTTCCACAAAAAGTTAAACATATTTTGTGGAAATGTGTTAATGATTATCTTCTTGTTACACAGAAACTTGCTAGGTATGTGGTGGATATAGACAGTAAGTGTCCACTTTGTGGAGATGAAATTGAAACTTCATATCGTTTTTTGGTTGACTGTCAGTTAACAAAAAACTTGTTATGTTCTGTTGATCCTAACTTTGTAGGTGTTGTGGGAAGTAGGTCGCTGGAGGAATGGATTGCAGATTGGTTTAATGGACATGCAGCAAATGCAGAGAATTAAAATAACTTTATAACTCTTATAAGTTTTGTCTTATGGCATGTCTGGAAAATTAGGTGTGCAATGGTTTTTGATAGTGCAGTGATATTCAAATTGATTTTTTTGTTAGGAAAGTTAACATAGATGTAAATGACTGGAAAAATAATTCAGTCAGAAGAAGAGTAAGTAATTTGTCCAATGGACATGTTCGTACTGTTATACCATGGACACTTTCAGATAGTAATTTTGTGAAAGTTAATTTTGATACTTCTTTTATGAAAGAAAACAAAAATATGGGTATAGGGATAACTATGTTTTCTGATACAGGGGAGTGTAGAGAAGCAATATCAATACCAGGCATAGCACAAGATGAGGAGCAAGCAGAGGTCTTTGCGACACTGGAAGCAATCAAGTGGGATAAGGGGGATGCAGTGGAGTGCTTGCATTTGGAAGGAGACTGTCAGAATGTGGTTAATGCAATAAATGGTAGTGTTTGGTTGATGAGGTGTCGAACTCGTAAAAATAATATTCCTTACTTGTCTTACACTAACTAGTAGTACAATGACAAGCAGGTTCGTTCCTAAGGGAGAGTTGAGCTAAAGTTGTCGATTCAATTTCTGAATGCAAGAACAAATGAATGTAAACAATGAGGATGGAATGATCAAAGACTCTTTATCGGTCATGAAACGTGAATCTTATTGATATAGCTATGTTTCTGCAATCACTCATTCAGCCATAAAGATTAATGGCAGCATCTCAACTCAGTCTTGGTTCAATACATACAAACTCGATCCATCTTGCTGCCAAAATTGCAACTTCATCTCAAACCCATCATCTAATTCTCATTGAACTTCTGAAATAAATCTAATCTTCTCAGTTAAGTGACAGCAACGTCTTCCCTTTGTTCTCTTATGTTTCCTAGTCTAACAACTCAGTCTTTAACAATCTCTGCACCCCTGAAATGTACTTCAATCTACAGTAGCCATTCTCAAATGAGCGGTATTAACACATTCTCCTTTTCACTGCAATATCGGCTTGAAATTCATCCCAAATTCCAAACAGATTTGTATCCTAGAGTCCTGGTTAAAATCTTCATAATGGCTAACCGGCGACAGGGTTCTGGTTCAGTGGAAACAAAAAAAATATGAACCTGGAAGAACTAGGTTACAAAAGAGAATAACGACTTGGTATTTCAGCTGCTGAGTAATAAAGAGGGAGTTCAGCTGCTGATTTGGCATCTCAGTTCTTATTCACTCCACAAAGGCTGCCCTGAGTAGAGGAGTTCAGGTGCTCCAGTAATGTTGGTTCCACACTTTTAAGCCTTCTGTTCTTGCTAGCTTTGAGTCCGTCGGCTTCCATAGTTGCCAAACAGTGAATTAAGCTCCTATCTCTCTTTTTTTTCGTCACATAACTCCAAAGTACCTATAAAATGCAAACGAAGCGTAATATACAAAAATAAAAGAGAAATAACTAAGAAAAGCATGTGAAATTGATATTCAAACAATGTAATTTAGGTTCTTATCAAATTCCCCCACACTTATTCTTTGCTAGTCCTCGAGCAAACAAAACAAAACTAAAATACAACAACTCCATCTCGTTGAGGATACGGTTACTTTTAGCGAATGTAACAAGCCTTTAAACCCCTAGGTGTCCCTAGTGGATGAGTTATAGTCTCGTGAAGGTTTACAAGAGGTGTACCTACAAAACGTTTTACTCCAAATTCCAACTACCTGTGAAGAATGTATGAACGAATCCAAAATGATTATAGGAGGAAGTACCCAGATGCAAATCCAATTCATATATAGGTGACAAAGCTCTACTTAGAAAGTCGAACAAACCACAATACTCGGAATCTAACTAACCACAATCAACATGAATAGATTAAGAAGATGGATATAAAAATAGATGTTTGTGAATGTTGACTAAAGTGAATGGTGTTTCCCATATATGTTTGAAGGTCACTGCCAAGATAAACCTATGAATCCTAATGAATTGAGACACTGGTCTGAAATATAATATCAACTCAACTGGCATATACAAGGGAACCAGTGGTCGATAATCCTAATTCTAGATCAACTCGGCTGGAAAATACAAGGGAATCAGCGGTCGATTTATTAATTGAACAATAATAATAATAACTTTTTTTTCTTTCTTTTTCTTTTTTCACTTTTTTTTCTTTTCGAATTGAGAACATGATTAGATCTTTTGGATCCAAGCACATGCTTCTTGTCATCAGATTTCATGGTAATTCTCGTGGGCCCTGTATTCCATGCTTTTTTAGGCGACGGAGATAGGGAGAACACACACATATTGCTATCCAAGTGTCATTATTTTTATTATTTTTTTATACTTCATTTTTTATTATATGCTCCGGTTGGCCTAATTGGTCTGGTCTTTTTTTTTTTAAAGTAACTCAATCATTCTATTTCATCCTAGCAGTAATAATAATTCGATGTTAGTGACCCACCAAATCACTTAGAGAAACAAAACATTTGCAAAAATAAAAACAGAAGGTGATATGGTGATGATTCCGAGATATGGTAACAACTATCATATAGTTTCTAACACCTGAGCTATGTTTTTTTAGTTAATGGGTTCCTCAACTCCTGCAATCAAGATGGTTCCATCCACTTATATTGTTTAGTGTCATCCTGAAGGCACAAGTTTCTATATTTTGAAGTTTATCATGCAATTTTTTTTGTTTTTTTTTCGTTTTTTAAACTAAAGGCATCAAACTCTACAAATTATATACAAATTACATAAACTGATACTCCAACTCATAGTTATTTCTGAACAATAGAGGATAAACACTAAACAAGCTATTTAGTTGGCATCTAATCCCGACTCAGTTGAAATATACCTCATCGTCAAGAAAAAATTCCATTTACTTAGAAAGGCTAGTAGTTATTCTAAATTTTTCAAAAATCTCTAAAAGTTAGAGTTTTGTATACGTCAATTTTTTTGTTCTTATAATACCCTACCCCCACACTTAAACCAAACATTGTCCTCAATGTTTCAAACCATTGCAAAAGGAATAAAATGAATACTTGAAAAATACAAGGAAGTAAGAATTGGAATTGTTCACCTGGTTGACGCATACAAGAAACATTCAAAATAGACTCCCCATATATCAACAATCTGAAAATTTGAGGATCCACCTACAAAACAATCTGCATATATAGAAAAAGCCTCACAAGAATATTAGCAAATGGTGGGTAAAATAAAACTATCATCCCACGAGAGTCACCCCCACACTTAGTTCTTTCTATACTCGAAAGTCTATACAAAACATAAGTGGAAGGCACTTCTATTGGTTTTTCTTCGCAAACCTGCATGGTGTTAGACTCAAACACATAAGATGGATACTTGGATGCAAGAAATTCGGATAAATTTTTGGAAGCACACAATTCCATCCCCAAATGAGGTATTTTCCTAAAAGATGGATTAACAACTCTTTGAGAAACTATTACTATTTTGGTAGGATCATCATTAGATGGAGATTCATGTAAAGGGTTAGATAAACCTCGCATAATCTCACGCATTACGGGATCCTCAGTACTTCTGAAAAATTCCATTGATTCTCCTACATCACAAGTATCACAATTCTCATTCAAGCTCTTTACGAGCCATTCTTCATCAGTTTCTTCTATATCCAAGTCCTCTTCATCAAAAAAGAAACCAGAATCTTCCATAAGCAAATTATCGTAATCCTTATGTGCTTCGTCACAAGTTGACTTCTCATTCAAAGTATTGACTATCTCTGGATTTGGGGTAGGATGCACAAAGAAGTCATAATCATCATTGCTTTCGTACACAACATAAGTCTTACCATCAATAATTATAGTGTTTCTAGACTCAACTTCTTTCTTTTGAATGGGAGAATGATCATTATAATCATGAGTTGAGCTAGTTGTTAGAGCATTGCTCGGTCGAACTCGCATGCGTTGCTATCTCAAGCATGTTTGTCAATGTTAGTGATCAAAACTAAAAGTCTTGATTTCTAGTCTATTATAGCTAAGTCTCGGACTAGGATCGAAAGTGTAGTTGAGCTTAAGGACTTCATGGAGATTCATCATACAAGTAGAAGAACTACTCAAGTAACCGGTGGAACTTCTCGACAAAAAGGTATGTGAAGACTTGAACTTATCTGTCACTCAAAATTCTATCTACTCTATCTCCTACTCTATGAGACAAGAATTCGGATGCTATATATATAGACTTGGATTATACACATTTGGTATTTCGAGCCGAGTATACCTCGCCTATCTATATCTCGAAATATGTGTTGGTAAGCTTTTCGCTTCGATCAAGTTTATCTTTACCATGTGACGAAAGTCATGATATGTTTCAATCATCTTGAAAATTGCTTTGACGAGAAATGGTGTAACAACTATACAACGTCCTCTAAGAATGTTTCAATGATTGAAATGAGAGTTTAGATTACATAACCAATGGTGGACATAAGCATTGTTGTGGAAACACATTTATGTATAAGTCCTATTCCTTGAACCAAAGTTTGCGAACTTTGTTGATCAAGAGAACCGGAAGAATGGCGTGAGCCAAGTCCGCGAACTGCCGAAGTTCTCAAACCCGAGAATTTCTGTCGGAGTTGAAAAACTACTTGCGTGAAGCTAAGTCCACGAACCCAGTCCGCGAACCGGCGAAGTTATCAAACCCGAGAATTTTTGATGGAGTTTGTAAACTCTGCCCGGTAACTTAAGTCCACGAACCTAGTCTGCGAACTTGAGAAGGTTATATATCTGAAGATGATTTCTGAACTTAATCTTAAAAAGACTAAGGAATGCAGTTTTCAAACCGTGGATATAAAAGTTCATGAACCGATTCAAGTGAATCAAATCATCTTTGCTTCAATTGTGTCTTGTGTAGTACATAAGATTTCTTTGCAATTGAACAACTCTCTAACTAGTTCATCTTAAAGTCATTTGAACTAGTTATGGTATAGAAGAACATGGTTGATATGAAATACTCATATGGCTAACCATTTGGTTAACTATTGTTGAACCAACAAGTGCATACGTTTGGGTACGGTTAAAAAACCTAGAAACGTGCATTGTCAAGTGTGTGTAACAAGCTAAGTTTTCGATCTAACGGTTGAGAAATATTAGCTTGAATCTAAATCAGGTTTTCATCTAACGGTGGATATTAATTGCTTTGTTACCAAGGTAACCTAATTGCAAACCCTGATTTGAAAGACTATATAAAGGAGACATCTAGTATTGTGCAAAACTAATCCCCACACCTTACGTGTGATACTAGTTTGCGTGCTAGAGTCGTTTCTCCTTTAACCTTTGGTTTTATTCTTCTAAAACCATGTTAACGACTTAAAGACTTCATTGGGATTGTGAATCCAGACCGATACTACTTTTATGTAGTTGTGTGATCTGATCTTGCATCTTCTATCGTACGAGTACAATCAGATTGATTGGCTTGAGATATATATATCCGATAGTCAAGATATAAAAAGCAATCACAAACATCTTCGTCTCATTGTTTGTGATTCCGCAACATATTGTTTCTCTACCATACGATTAAGATTGTTGTGAGGTGATTGATAACTCTAGGCTGTTCTTCGGGAATATAAGACCGGATTATCAATTGGTTCCTGTTCACCTTGATTATTATCAAAAGACGGAACAAAAACTTTAGGGTTTATCTGTGGGAGACAGGTTGATCCTTTGATAGACTTGTCTCTGTGAGACAGATTTGTTTATTGTCAAAGCCTGCGATTTTGGGTCGTAGCAACTCTTAGTTGTGGGTGAGATAAGCTAAGGGAATCAAGTGTGCAATATTTTGTTGGGATCAAAGGCGTAGGGAGTACAACTGTACCTTGGATCGGTGGGAGACTGATTGGGGTTCAACTACAGTCCAATCCGAAGTTATCTTGGAGTAGGCTAGTGTCTGTAGCGGATTAATACAGTGTGTGTTCAATCTGGACTAGGTCCCGGGGTTTTTCTGCATTTGCGATTTCCTCGTTAACAAAATTTCTGGTGTCTGTGTTATTTCAATTTCCGCATTATATTGTTTTATCTTTATAATTGAAATAATATATGTTGTGCGTTAGATCATCAATTAGAGTAATCCAACCTTTGGTTGTTGATTGTCATTGATTGATCCTCGGATATTGGTCTTTGGTACCATCCAAGTTATTCCTTGTATTTAATTAGAACTCGCAGTCCTTGCTTAAGTAAATCAAATCAAGAAGAGAGATATAAACTCGTTGATATACTTTTAATTGATTGAGTCTTGTTGATTCTCTTAAAAGTATATTCGAGTTTGTCCATACATATTGCTAAGCGAAATATTGGGTAGTGTTATTATACCCCCATTTTTTCACTAGTAGCACTATCATTATCAATATTTTCTAAAGGTTCATCATCCTCAAAATCTTCTTCTTGGGGATCTTCTCCATTATCCATACGGAGGTTAACCTCCATATGTATCGCCCTAGAAATTGCTTGAAAAGTCTCTTCCGCTGCTCCCTCTTCTTCCAACCGCTCATATTGTTTGAAGAGTTTCTTTATGTTAACACGTTTTCCGCTACTATTCACAATAGGTTCTCTAGACCATGTATCTTCCCTTTGAATGGGTGAAGGATCATAAGTACGATCCGGAACAGGTACAAATACACTATCATAGGTTTCACTTGGTACAAAACTCGGCACGTTGGGAGTTGAGTTAATCTGGCTGGTTCTATGTACGTCGCAAATCCTTGAATTCGTTAGGCATCTGCAAGAAACTAGATTGGAACGTATGAGAAGTACAACTATCCACCTATCCTTGTGATTGTCCACTTACATAACCACCAAAAGTTTGTTGCGATGTATGAGAATAATCAAAAGGTCTTATTGAATAGTCATCATAGCCAAAAGATTGGTTTTGATTATATCCGGCATATGGTCGGAAGTTATTGTAAGAGTGGGATTGAAAAGCAAAACTATTACCATAGTATGCTTGGTCTTGTGAACCATATATGTTGTTCCCAAAAGGATACATCTTGAAAATTTATGCACACAAATTGTTTAGAGACTTACCTCTTATTCTCAATTGAGCACACACAAGCAAGAGATTGATGGTACCTGAAATAAGATTCTTAATAAGATAAATTAGTAAAAGATAAAAAATAAAAACAATATACAAAAACAGAAAATCAAATAAAAACTCAAACTATCGACTGCTCCCCAGCAATGGCGCCAATTTTGACGAGGTGTCGAACTCGCAAAAATAATATTCCTTACTTGTCTTACACTAACTAGTAGTACAATGACAAGCAGGTTCGTTCCTAAGGGAGAGTTGAACTAAAGTTGTCGATTCAATTTCTGAATGCAATAACAAATGAATGTAAACAATGAGGATGGAATGATCAAGGACTCTTACTCGGTCATGAAACGTAAATCTTATTGATATATCTATGTTTCTGCAATCACCCATTCAGCCATAAAGATCAATAGCAGCAGCTCAACTCAGTCTTGGTTCAATTCATATAAACTCGATCCATCTTGCTGCCAAAATTGCAACTTCATCTCAAACCCATCATCTAATTCTCATTGAACTTCTGAAATAACTCCAATCTTCTCAATTAAGTGACAGCAACGTCTTCCCTGTATTCTCTTATGTTTCCTAGTCTAACAACTCAGTCTTTAACAATCTCTGCACCACTGAAATGTACTTCAATCTACAGTAGCCATTCTCAAATGAGTGGTATTAACACGTTCTCTTTTTCACTGCAATCTCGGCTTGAACTTCATCCCAAATGCCAAACATATTTGTATCCGAGAATCCTGGTTATAATCTTTATAATGGCTAACCGGAGGTAGGGTTCTGATTCAGTGGCAACAAACAAAATATGAACCTGGAAGAACTAGGTTGCAAAAGAGAATAACGACTTGGTATCTCAGCTGCTGAGTTATAAAGAGGGAGTTCAGCTGCTGATTTGGCATCTCAGTTCTTATTCACTCCACAAAGGATGCCCTGAGTAGAGGAGTTCAGGTGCTCCAGTAATGTTGGTTCCACACTTTTAAGCCTTCCATTCTTGCTAGCTTTGAGTCTGTCGGCTTCCATAGTTGCCAAACAGTGAATTAAGATCGTATCTCTCTTGTTTTTCGTCACATAACTCCAAAGTACCTATAAAATACAAATGAACCGTAATACACAAAAATACAAGAGAAATAACTAAGAAAAACATATGAAATTGATATTCAAACGACGTAATGTAGGCTCTTATCATGGGTCGATTAGATGGACAAATAATAGTGTCATCTCTGATTGTAAAGAGATGTTAAAAAAATTTCAAGTGTGGAAGTGCAATTATGTACCTAGGGAGTCATATGAAGTCGCAAATTGTTTAGCAAAAACTGCTAGGACAAGTAGAGTGTCAGAATTGTGGGTCTCTGTTTTTCCCATGCGGCTTAAAGCTCTCATTAGAGAGGAACTAGATGTAATCTTTTGATTTCTATCTCAATAAAATCTCTTTTCCTATTAAAAAAATTAATTAATTAATTTCTTCCGTCTATTTCCCATAATGGCGCGGATGGTTTGCCATGTCATCTAATATGGCAAATAGATTTGTTTGACATGGTGCATAAGAATAGGCCTAGTAATTGGCGAAATGATGAACATAATTTACAGTTTTTCCGAAACGGACTATACTTAAAAAAATCCCATACTTCCCACGTATGCCTATTTACTATAATCTTACTATTAGGGCTTTAGCCGGCTAGGTTTCTTGGGGATGTACAGGGTCATGAAATAGTAATCCATAAATCCTTTTATCCTGATATTTTATGTAATACATAATCTACCCTTAATTTGATTAGTACTAATTAAATTGATTAAGCTAACTAATCAATATTAGTGAATGGATTAGACTAATCAAATGATTAAACTTTTGGAAATCAAAACTTGATTTTCCTTGATTTTGATTTGATTTTGGTTTTGAAGAAGGAAAAATGACGATTTTGGTGAATTTTTTTTTTGGAAAAATTCGAAGAAAAATGATGAAGCCCTTCGTCACAAAACTCGAGATAACCTTATAATCAACTCTCAACATCAATTTTATCGATCCAAATCCGTCAAAAATAAGAGAACTCCCAGCCGTGAACACAAACGGATGGGAAGTGACGAACTCCTGACCGTTATTTTTCCAGGATCACCTGAATCTGTATTACGGCTGGGTTAACATATTTTTCCCGTCCATAAACGAATATGTAAGTTGAGAAATTTTGGGTTTCAACATGAATACATACAATGATTGAAAATTAGTAATACTTTCATTATTTAGACCACAATAAAACCCATTACATACTTAATAGATTTTCATTACCAAGTTGGTTTTAATAATATCCCTTTCGATGTATCAAGAAGTCTTTAATGATGACGAATTGAGCTTCGAAGTTGAAATTATAACCTTTCCATTTTATCCATTCTGTCTTAGCTTGAGCTACGACTTCTTCATCAGTCTCACCTCTAAGTCGAAGTTGCTTGCACATACGAATTAAAGCCATATATTCTTCCACTTTTTTTGCGTATGTCTGAAAATCGAAGATACAATTCAACCCCATCGCGGTTGTTAGTGTTACTTGTTTCACTACAAATTTTTTCAAAAATCTTACTCCAATATGATTTATTGGCTAAACCACCTTTCCTTCGTTCTTCTCCCTTCTTTGGATAGCATAGCACAAATTTTTTGTTAAGAGATAAGTCTTCTTCCAAAGTAAAGTTGGGTTTATCCTTTGAGTACATTGCATTGAATTTGTAGGGGTTTTGATATAGATTATTGAGGTAGAAGGTGTGATTTTGATTTGGAATGGGTGGTTATACGGAGGTGTAGTTATTTCAAGTTTGAATAAGTAGTTGAACAACTAGAACCTTCTATGGATCAGTCTTCAAACATATCTATCTTTCAAAATTCAAAAGAATGGCCGATATGATATGGTACAAAAGGAAATTATAGGTGTTTACGGCTAGGAATTTGATGGGTCGACCTATCCGCAATTAAGTATAAACCTGCAGGGTTTGTGGTGTGTCAGACTTAGAGCTAGTATTTCTGTCCGTAAACAAGAGTTGTTACTTTCTATCAGAATTACGGCCTGGATATGTAGTCGTAACCAGGAGTCATTTTCTTTTTGGGTGACCAGAGTAATATACGGCTAGGTATTTCCTAACCATAAACATATTGCAGATGCTTTTCCTAATCGTTTTCCAGGTAACGGACGGGAGTTTCTAACCCAAAAACTGTGCAAGTTTATTTGACAACAATTATATACATTTATGGCTAGGTTATGTGAAGCATCGACCTAGCCGAAAGTGCAAAAAAAAAATTCAATAATGTTGATTTTTTCCTCATTGTTCTTAGATTAGACAAATAGAAAAACTAACATTCATTCATATATGCAAAGTTATAAAAATTCATCCATCCAAATCCATAACCAAATAACGAAAATAATAAATAGACAAAGTCTTAGATAATAAAAAAAATCCATGAAATAAAATACTAAAAAGCAAGTAAATAGTCATTCGCTTGATTCCTCCTCCGATTCTGAGCGCAAAAATGAATCCAAATCGTCGTCCTCTTTCTCCTGTTCCACAACTTGTTCTACAACTCAAGCTTTTTTACATCTTCCAAAGCCACCTTGAATTGGAGTCTTTTTACCTCCACCACGTCCACCTTGAGCACTTGTTCCAGCTCAGCCACCTTTTTCACCTCGACCACGGCCACCTTTTTCACCTTTTTTACCTCCACCTCGACCGCTTCGACCACCTTTTCCTTGCTTTGATTGAACTTGCTCACTGGAGGGAGTATCCGAGTCGTTGTTAGAAGAAGGAAACCTATCCCTGTTACCTCTCCTTGATCGGTCTCCTTCATAAGCATATAGACCTCATTTCTCAGGGATTATCATGTTGTTAACTCGATTCCGGAGTAATCTTTGTTCATGGAACGTTAACTTCTCACCCGAATTAATCATACGGGTCATGTCCTTGACCACCCAATTAACTCTTTCAACCTATTTTTTTATATCAAATACACCCGAATTAATTATTCATAGATAATTAAAAAAACACAATATATACAAACATAATTTGTAGTATACGTACCACCATCTCCTCCCAATCACTTTCTTCATTCCTTGATGTTCTTGATTTTGAACTCTCTGCCTTCCTGAAGTGTCTCTTTGCTTCTGGATCCAAATTTCCACATAAGGATGAGACCACTCTTGATACCATTTCATGTAATACGCATCCGCTTCAAAGTGCCATGAGAAGCTTCAAGCGCTCTTCTACTCATTTAGTTTACTTCTTCGGAACGAGCATTCCAATGATCGATCGATGGTGCTGGTTCATAAGTCAATCAAATATCTTTGTCCTCAAATTGGGAGTTGGCTACGCTCAGTTTAAAACGAGACTCTTTGGATACTATTTTCTGGACAATACTAATTTGGCGGAGCGTTCTACGAGGATCCAGTTGAATGAAACAAAGGTTCCACATAGGTCGCCACATCAGAAAATACTATATCACCAACTTCATCTTCTCCATCTTCATCAAGTTTCAAATATGGATCAAAAACCATATCATCGATTGTCAAAGCATCCAACTTTTTCCTCATTTCGACCATTTCCGTCTCTTTATCCTTGTGTTGGGTCCCTCCAAATGGGTATCTTCCTCTTGTTGGTTTCTCTAGAACCCATTTTGTATCCCAAGAAGGCCTCGAGAATTTAAAATGGTCGTAAGCCCATCAGTACGCAAAAAAAAAAAAAATTATAAGTAAGATATTACACACAATAAAAGTAAAAAAAACATTTATTATATTAAAACAAAAATATACCTGGATAAGAGCAACACATCCCGTTACTTGTGTCGTGTTCCACCTAGAAGATTTGCAAATATTTCCATCACACTAGCAAGGAGGGCGGTGCCCCACGAGTACCTAAGTACCTCATTTGTTTCCGGATCGAGACTGAGAGTCTCCAATCACTGCAAATAACAAGCATTTACCTTATTTCTTGAGAAATCGGGAAAAAAGACGGTCCCAAGAGCGTGCAACAAGTAAGCTATAGCTGTATGTCTAGCTATTTCTGCGTCCATCACCACCTCTCCATTAGCATTCTTACGGTCAGAATCCTCAAACTTCTCCCTCAGACGAACCATATTAATCTTCCTTGTCATAGTAAATCACCGGTCTTGCTTGGGAAGGAAAGACTGTGTTTGAGGGTTTCAGCAATTCTATTCCTTTTGATCAGCTTTGTATCTTGGTGAAAGACTGTCTTAGATGGGGCAAAGATGAAGCAGAAGAAGAGTTTGAGATAGGGTATGTCATTTGTTTTGGTGGATACTTCTTCTTTTTCCTCTTGTCCTCCTCAACTACAGATTTACCTTTATCAATAGCAGCACCAGTTGTTCGGCCATGTTTTGCTCTTCTTCTTCTTCTTCATTTGGGTCTTCTTCATTTCTTCTAGAAGTGCCAACTCCAACTTCAGTTCCTCCAGTAACAGCAAGTCCACCTTCACTTCCTCCACCAACTCCAACTTCAGTTCCTCCAGTAACTGCAAGTCCACCTCCACTTCCTCCACCAAATCCAACTTCACTTCTTCCACGAACTACAACTTCACTTCCTACAGTAACATCAAGTCCACCTTCACTTCCTCCACCCGTGGAAACTACAACTTCACTACCAACAACATTTCCATCTCCAACTCCATTTCCTCCACCTTCACTTCCTCCACCATTCACAACTCCACTTGCATTCCTTGCGTTTGTACCAAATGATTTTGTGTGACGAGGTTGCGGAGTCGGGTCACTACAAGGTGTTACTTCTTTTGATCTTTTCTTCCTCTTTTCTTTTGCTCTGTTCAATGACAAACAAGACCAAAAAACAAAAGAAAATAAGTAAAAACACTTGGGAAATCTAGACATAATCAAACCATGACAACAAACACGGCTAGGAAAAATTGACAGTCCCAGACGCAAAAAAAATTACGGATGGGATATTTAGTAATCGACCTAGACGTAAAACCAATAAGGGCTAGGAAAAAAATTTGCGACTTGGTTACTCAAATTACGGATAGGAAAACCTATACGTGAATGATACAAATGGTTTAATTTTCAGCACAGTAACAGATACGGCTAGGAAACAAAACTTACGATTTGGAAACAAAATTACGGATAGGAAACACCTATGCGTAAACACTACCGCTGAAATTGTTTTTCGAATACAGAAGAATATACGGCTAGGAATAACCTAGCAGTAAACAACTTGTTGCGGAAAGGATTTCTGAAATCTCGTATGCATCGACTATTTTACGGCTGGGAGTTCTTATAGATCCCAATCGTAAGACATATTTACGGTTGGCTATTCTTAGAGATCCCAACCGTGAGATTCTTTTACGGGTGGGAAAACAAGAACTCTCAGCCATAAGCAGTTTCATAAACTGTTTTTTCAGACTTAAATTTTTAGAAACCAACTGAATAATCAATAAAACGCTTAAATAAAGACTGGGTTTTCCAATTCATACCTTATTGCAGTAATATCAGGAGTCTCGGCGGCTGGTTCATCTCCTTCATTCACTTCTTCTTGATCTTCAGTTGATGAAGTTGATTTCTCTGCTTCAGGAGGAGGTGGATTCGACGATGATTGACCTAGTTTTTCCTTCGGCTTCAGGGTTTTATACAATGAATTTAATCGACGACGATTTTTTTTGAATCGACGATTAATCGTATCAAACGAAGGAGAAGAAGAAAAGAGAAGAGAAGAGAAGAAGAAGAAAAAAAAAGTGAGGAGAAGAAGAAAAGGAGAAGGGAATGAATGATTTCCTTTATTTTTCTTTTCATTTTTTATGATTTTCGGTTTTTTAATTTTTTAATTAGTAAATAATTTCAGTTTTTTTTATTAGATTAATTAGTTATTGGAATGGTAGAAGGATAATAAGTTAAAATGATTGAAGGTATTTTTGAACTTTTACATAGTTAGGTCTCTCCATATCCATATTTTGATTGCAATTAGTATTTTAAGCCCCACAAACTAAGCCCCCTGCAGCCGTAATAATAGGATTCATTTACTAACCAGGGTTGGAAGCACCGGGTTACAAAATAGGAAAGAGCCAAATAATGAAAACAAAACCAAATCCGACGTGGACGAGGGAGAGAGTCACGAGAGTATTCGAGGGAGAAAGGGGACGGAGACGCTACGCACTAACGCTGCAGCTCGGCCACACCTGACAGTACGAAAATAGTCAAACCATTTGACTCCCAATATGTAAGACGTGACATGTCAGCATGTATATATACTTAGTGATATCAGCGATCATCATCAGTACTACGACCTGAAAGCTACAGATATGCTGCTAGGGTTAACTTATGAAACTTTTCAGAGATTATCTTTATGTTTGTGCCTATAGTTGCATGGTAGTACTGGTAAGGTTATATATATAGCTGTGCTACTCCAATTAAGCTATGTAGACTCGTAGAGCGGTTAGTTGCTTTTGACATTGATTGGTCATCTGATCCTATTAAAGTAAGTCAGATCTAGTAGTAATCATGGCAAAATAATCCTAGCCACGTATAGTTAGTTAATTAGTCATGATCATACACTAGCTAGTTAAGCAGGACATGTATGCATGCCACGTAAGTCCTTAGGCTTTAAGGGGTGCATCTATTAATCTCAGATTACAGGCTACAGCAACTATGCATGCAATGGAGCCATGGAGGGCTGCATCCTGCAGGTTTCATAATAAGAGCTAACCGGTTCATGGTTGGACATTCTCTATCACTACCAGTTGGTGGAGGGTTCACATAGCTGCTGAAAAAACTCATCCGGAGAACACATAAGATCCGGACATCATTGACGTCTTTTCTAATTCCCTCTTAATTATGATATCATACCATTGATACGGTACCCATTCTCCCCACCCCCACCCCCCAAATCCTCAAGCTACACAATTGAACTACTTTTATGTTATTAAACGGAAAACCATCGGTCCCACGAGACTTGTGCTAGAGGGAGCTATAGGCTACGGAGTAAATTTGGTACATTCGAGTTTAGTTTTAGCTAATAATAGTAACTCCATTAACTCTTTGTAAATACACGCATATGGTAACTCTTTGTATATGGATACAATCAATCTTTTTACAGGGAAAATAGTCCACTCAAACACCTGGCGATCTACAACTGTTTTTGTATATGGATAATGTTACCATTAGTTATTGCCTAGGTTGGTTTCCCGTTAATTAATTGACTACACTTTGGAGACATCGAAATAACTGGGTATAAGTTTTACGAAAAAGCTATGGACAGAAAAGTATTGCATGCAGCAGCTTTCTGCAGGGCATTGCAAGTCTTCTTTTTATCTATTATTTGTCGTTTCAATCAATGTTTCTCTAGTTTTGCATCACCAAGTCGTGAAGTAAGATCTTCTAGGAGATTTGGTAAACAAACCAACATCCATATCATGTTTAATCTCTTTAGTTTTATGTGTGCCTGGTTTGACTAACCTCTCTAATAACTCTGGGTCTCATCATTCCGTGGGGATTCTATCGAGTTGTGCTAATGTCATATTCCATCCGTACCTATTATCGAGTTGCGCAGAATTTTCATTTTTCCTTGTACTACTATATAGATGGAGTCTGAATTTCAAAACGGTTTTTTACTTATATTATTCCTATTTATTTGCTTGGGAATTATCACAATTAAGTATATGTCTTTAACATTGGAAATATAATTAAAGATAAAACAGGAAAAAACATAGAAATGTATAAAATAAATAAAAGTTTCTTAATTTAAGAGAATTGGTCCCTCGCCTATATATATGGTACGGAGGGAGTACAGCGTACACACAAACAAAATTATTATATTGAAACGGAGGGAGTATATTTACTAGAAACTCTTAATAAACAGATGAAAAAACCAAGACAAAACTACCTTCTCATATTTATTGAAATTGTAGGACCCAAAAGTGGTTTCCTACTAATTCCCAAAAGGAAATTACTATCTCCTCTCTCACTCCTTCTTCTTCAACAACAAACTCATCAAGAATAATCCTTCTCTGCTCAGATCTAGTACATTTTGGGTTGGATCTGAGCAGGTTTCTTCACCATTTCTTGTTTTCTAGGCTAGTTAGTAGTCATAGCTTAATTTTTATTATGTTTTCTTCTTATCTACACCATTATGGTGGTTTTATTTACTCTTTTGAGGTTTAGCCTCGCTTTAATGGCGGTTCTTGGTTATTGAATTGGGTTTCAAGATCGATAGTGATGCTCTCCAATGACGAAATCTTCATCTTCATCGGTGATTTTTTGACGATGGAAGCTTCATCACTAGTTTCAAGAGATTTAAACAAATCACTCCTATTTTGGGAGCATTTCTTTCTAAAGAAGAAAAACAAACTAAATGGTTGGATTGTAATTCCGCGAAAAACCATTCTTCCTCCGATTTAATCGGATCTTATTCATACTTGTATTTATCTTACTCCGGTAATCATTCTCTTTGTCTTATCGGATTTCTCGGTATTGTACTCTTACGGTATGTTCTTGTTACTTTGTATTCTATTATTTTCGATCTTAAACTCATTGTAATTTTGAATTTCTATTAATGAAAAGGTTTCTTATTTATAAAAAAAAACTAATTTCCAAGAGTAAGTCCCAACAAACATGTCAGAGGGACGGTTTTCCTTCAGTTTTTTGAGCGGTTCGTTTAGAACCACTGATAAGTTATTATTAGCTTTGAGATCTTATAATTTAAACCCATAATTTTCGTTACTGCTAACGATGGGGTAGCAGCCATCATAATTTTGTGGTCATATATGAATCATATGATCCTTGCGCTAGCTGTTCAAACTTCAAAGATGATGAAGAACACTAGATGTAAGTATATAAATTTATGCATTCATTTTATAAAATTATTATGGTGCATGAAACTAAAGTATCCTTAAAAGATATTCATTGCAATAGCATTTTTTTAGGGGCATATGGATCTCAAATTAGGACGCAACAAGACCCGTATTTTGGCAAAGGTAGTCTTTATTTATCGTGTATGAAATTCCTATCAAAAATCAAACTGCTTTAAAGAAAACATGCATGTAACATTAGAATTTTAACGGCAACTAGATTGCACCGGATGATCAAATTCTATGAGTGAGTAGCTTTTTCTTAATATGATATATATATATATATATATATATATATATTGGTAATGAGATAACATTGCCATGCACCGAAGATCATGTCTTCTTCTGTGCATGATAAGCTACATACGCCACTTAAAACTGACCGCCATTTGATGATATCGGTGGAACTGCTCGTTTTCATTAGCTAGAAGTGGTTTTCTAACTTCCGTACGTAAGCTTATGACATTGCCATGCTCAAAGATAATGCCATCATAAATTACTAATATACCTAACACATAATATACCTAATATAGCATACATAATGATAAATATACCTAACACATAATGATAATTTCTACGTAAAGTGTATCTTTGCTTTAGAAAAGATGTTAGTGGGTATAGCATACGAGCATTTTCATATATAAAACAGATAAATAAGACCAATTTGTTTTATGTATATCGGTTTGAATTAGGAGAAACAGTACATATTTTTTTTAGTACATCATTTTCATATATGATGTAGTACATATTTTTTTTCCGCATAAAATGCTTTTAGTAGAATCTCCTAGTTAACTAATACACTAGAAAGAAAGAGTTTTGATAGGCAAACATCCTCGATGTGTGCAGGGTTACATGCACAATGTCGCGGACGCGGAGATACATATACTCTTTCCATTCTTTCATGAATTAAAAACAATTAAGAAGCGTACTTGGTAGAACTGAGCTGAGAAACGGTTTGAAGCTCGTTAACTTGGGCTGCATAAATTTTTGGCTCAGTGTTATTCAACGACAACCACCAGCCATGGGGTGGCGAAGCTGTAACTGTTGTTGTTCTTGTTGCTCCATTTGTATAATCGAAGCAGTAGAGAGAATACTACTGCTGCCGTTGCTGCTACCACTGGTATGTACAAATGTATCATCTGAAAGCCCCATTGACGACCTATCATCTTCCTCCTCATCCTTGCCCTCATCGCCACCACTACTACTCTTACCATCATTACCTTGAATACCCTCCGTTCCATCATCATCATTTCTTTCGGATTTTGCTATGGGCAGACCACTCACAGCCACAGGATCAGTCAACTGATCCTTACCATCACGAGGAGGAGAGAATACCACTGGAAGGTATTCTTCTGTCTCACAAGCAAACTTTGTGTTCTTGAAATGCTCTTCCAATGCTTCCAAACCCTAATTCATCATATATAACCTCCATTTCATCACATAAAATTATCATATCATATATTTAAAATGTTCAGGAAATTAATAAAACTTTAAAAACGATAAAATTGTCATCCATTACGTACCTGCAAACGAGCGTATGTCACCGCACAAATCTTTTTAGAGTTAAAGACTTCCCATGACTGGGAATGAAAAGCTTTGTAAAGCCTCCATGCCGCCTGTGGCGAAGTAAGATTCACGAACCCATATCCCACATTGCACTTGTTACTACAACACGAAATTGCAATAATTGAGCAATAAAATAAGATGAGAAGAAGAAAGATTAATTAAGTAAATGAAAATATTTTACTTGAAATCTATTGGAAGATAAACGAAGTCATAGGACGATAAGGGCTGATCTTCGCCACCATTTTTAATCTGTTCATTGCAGTTACTACAGTGGTTGTCTAACATATTCAAAAGTAACTTCTGACTGCAAAACAAAGCCCCCCAAAAAAAAAATCAATTCTCATGAATAAAGCAATCTATATATATTATATTATATGAAAACCCTAGAGAGAGTAAGATTCAAACCTGTACTTGTTAGGGATGTTCTTGATCATGACAGTAGTTCTGGTATCTCTGATACAATTTGATTCCATTATAGCAGCTTCATCTATTAACAAATTTGAGCTTCAACCCTTCATTTGTTGTCTAGTATTACTTTTCCATGACCTATTACTACTGCTAGAACTACTGCTACCACTGCTACTACAACTTTTCTTTATTTCCTTGTTACTTACAACATCTTCTGTTGTTGTTGTTGTTGTTGTTGTGTAATTGTCTCCATTACTTGTTTTGTTCTTGCTCTTATTCTTATTCTTTGTCTTCTTCTTATCCGTTGATGATGATGACCCACTTTTGTCATTGTTTTTATTCTTGTTTAAAGACAGTATAGACATTGCATCAGTAATTGATCCTGCCTTAACTTCTTTATTTGTAGTAGTCGTAGAATTCCTGTTCATCTTGTTACTGTATCCCCCTGGCCGACTAAATTCAATCATAACGCGCTTTCCCTCGATTTCCTTTCCATCCATCTCCGACAATGCTCGCGCTGCATCTCTTATATCGTAAAACTCGATAAACTTTTGGTGCTTTTTCGAAGGCGTTTCTCGTAGTTCTTTGACAGCTCCTTAGGAAACAAAACATAAAATCACTTGTAAGATACGAGAACTTAGGAAGAAGAAAAACTTAACCTAATTGTAAAGAAAACATACCGAAAGCTTCAAAGATTTGTTTAAGTGTCAACAAAGAAACACTAGAATCCAAATTGAACACAACAATTGTTCCTTGATTAAGTCCACCAAGACCTAGTAACTTAACAGGAACTGTAAATTGTGCCCAAACGACTCGACCAGCAACCAGTCCACGATAACTGCTCGGGGCTGGTTGCGAAAGAATTTGCTGCTGATAATGATGACTGTGCTGATTGTGAAGCTGAGAATTGCTATTAGTAGCACCCATCAACAAATTATAATGTTGTCTAGACCTGATCTGATGTTGCATGTGTTGTTCTTGAATCTCTTTCATAGCTAACTGTGCATGTCTCAGATCATAAAAATGAACAGTTACAATTCCATCTGAATGTAATCTTTCCATTTGAATTGCTCTTACTTCTCCAAACACTTCCATATCTCTTCCGACTACCATTTCATTTACATCCGATGGTACAGATGTTAATAGTTACCTTGTAGTCGTCGGCGAACTCTGATAGTGATCTTCTTGATAATTTGCTAACCCATCATAATAACCAGAAGTATTAACAGGGTAAGAATAGTAAATTGGTTGATGGTTTAGAGGAATACAAGAAGAATTAGAAGAAAGGTTGTTTCTTGATGGTCTGAA
The DNA here is from genome assembly GCF_003573695.1 of Papaver somniferum. Lineage (NCBI taxonomy): Eukaryota > Viridiplantae > Streptophyta > Magnoliopsida > Ranunculales > Papaveraceae > Papaver > Papaver somniferum. Next base: position 243,752 of record NW_020643262.1, read on the forward strand.
TTCTTGAGCTGATGGGTCTAGTAACTAACTAGACATTGATCCCGCATCTTCCTCCATAGGTATTATTAGCTTGACAATTTCAATTCTCCGGGTAATCTTCTTTAATCATCAAATTTCAAACCACTGGCGGTTTTCCGATGAGCGTAACTTCTGTCAAAAACTAGCCCACCAACGCAACAACACCAGCAGCACCAGAACAAGAAAACCAGTGGAGTAAATTGACCAAAGACTGCTGGTGATCTAACTAGCCACTACAAACTCTTGGCCTCTCTGTGTAACTAACGGTCTCTTCATTGTCTCTTCATCATCGTCATAATGATAACCTCTCTCTCTGGTCTTTGAGCTAGTCTTACTTACTACTAGTCTCTCTTTCTTTTTCACTCTGTGTCTTCTCTCTGTCGTCTCTTGGGAACTAAAAGTACAAAAACAAGGCGAGGGCTTCTTGTCTTTCTTGAATTCCCTTTCGTTTTCGTTTTCTTGCAATCTTTACGAGGCCCCATTTTTGGTATCTATATATGGGGTTCTCTGCTGCATTGACGTGCTATTGTCGATATTTGCCCCTTATTGTTTTCTGTAGGACGTACACGTGGCAGTGAGTTTTTATGTTATTGGGAAGTGAGATGTGGGTATTTTTATCTAGGGAAGAAACATGATTGTGGTCAATGAAATGATACTCCAACCGTTGGTATTGGTTTATGATCACAGTGTTGCGCTACGGTCAACCTGTTAGTCCAATCAAAGACACTAGAATCTCTATACAATGGACCGCCATCCATGACAAAATTTTAGAGTTCATGCAAGTTGATGGCTTTTGATTTTGAAAGTTCTTTGCCGGTAGGCTTACGGCATCCGAAAGAAAGGGTGGTGATTTTAGAATATTTGGGCTGACTGTTATGGGGGACTTATATATAGGGTAACTTAAAGTGCTAATTAATGTTTGGTACCAACAAATGTCCAACATATTGTTTTGGTACCCAATATTCAAAATATTAAGGGTTGGTACCTAGATCCGTGAGAAATTGTCAAGTCAAACCGTCGATGTAACTATGTTTTGATTTTCGTAACAGAATTAACAGTATTATCTTAGTTGTCATAACATCCCGTTACTATATTGCACGTGTCTGAATCTAAACGTGGAACCCGAATGAACGACTACGATCAAATCATTCTTATAAAACCTAAAAGCTAAACCCGCCGCTATTTTCTTATCCGTCTTCTCTCTGCAACTTCAAGGGAAGGCTGTGAAAAATCAATTAGATTCAAACAAATGGTTAGCAGAAAATATAAATCAAAGCGGTTTTTCCCAATCTAATCATTGCCGCTACCGGTATGTGTTTCTCTAAAAACGAATTTTATTGAAGATTCAAAACCTAAACCTAACCTAGTTTCAATTTCTTCATCGAAGTGGTAACAATTACCAGGTAACTCTAATTCAATCTAGAGATACGAAGGTTACTACTGCTAATTTGATCAAGACCAGGAATAGTCAGTGGTTCAATTGTTGAGGTTACTACTGATAAGAATATTGTTGAGGTTCTTAATTTTAATGTGGGGAAACAATTTTTCTCTTCTTTACTTCTGAAAACAAAAATATTTCACTGCAATCACATCAAATTGAATCGAGTTTTCAATTTTACTCATTTCTTAATATCCCTCCGATGATCCTATAATTTCGCATAATGTTTGTCGGATTATGTACAAGCAACCCTTTACTGGACATCTAAACCCATTATTACATTATGACCATGAAAAGTTCTGCTCGATCTCTAATAAACTTGATTTGTACATCCTTAATTAAGAAATCATATGAAAGATAATCAGGCCTAATCATATTTTCAAGCATGTTTTATACGAGATCATGCATGAATTTTCAACCTCGTAACGAAAATCGCTATTATGAACTTCAACAAATTCAAGCTTAATTGGCTACACTTTCGAGATACTGAAGTGGTAAATTAATTAAAACAAATAGAGTGTAGGTCAGCACTTAATTATGGTCGGTTTCGGATTTACTCGACCCGCTACTCCATCTTCTTAACTCGTAATATTGAAAACACTTATATATTTTTCTGACTGCTTTAATATTACTAGCTACTTACAACTTTAGAATTAGACTAATCAATATATATATATATATATATATATTTGGAGAATTGCGGTCTTTCGAATTCATTAGTCTTAGTAAATTGGATATAAATTGATTTTGATTAGGTAGATTTAGTGACAAATTTTATAATTTCAAAATTACCACCATTCTTAATTTCTGAATTCAATTGAATGCTAAGATGTTGTTTGTTTGATTGAATAAGCGGATACAAACTTATGATGAATAGATTAGTGTACTACGAATTAAAAAGAAAATTGGAGAAAAATTATTTAATGTGATCAAATTAAATGTAAAACTGAATAAAAAAATATGATGACAAAAATCGACTGGGATGATTCAAATTCGAATCACTAAATAACTCCTTCGTCCAATTAATAATTTTCATAATCTTCTTCAAACATAATTTAATAAAGTAATTTTTTAACGGAGGTCCAAGCAAATGTCTAGTTGAGAAATTTTAATGGAAATTTTCCAAAATATATGTATATATTTCAATTTTAATAGATAGTCTTATAGGATGGCCCTCGTTGCACACGTTGGTCATTACCTAAAATGTTGCATCATCTATGATTGTTTTCACCATTATGTATCTCTTTGGTACCCCTGATTTGAATATGTAATAACATCTTCACTTTTTCATTTCAATTGGTAAGATTGAGCTTATCCCCAAAAATTATAATTCGAATAAATATGAGAAACATGTAACAAACGCTGCAACTCATCAGAATGAGATAAAGATATATGGTTCATGACATTTTTCCTTTTTCTTTCACATACACATTAACTGAAACATCAGATAACATCCCTTATTCGTACATCTTTATATCTCTTTGTAGTTGAATCAGTTCCAAAACATGAATTAAAAAACAATCTGTATCATCGACTTTGATTACTAAAAAGAAAGTAAACTCAAAAGAGCAAAACTCTTCCGAATCACGGGTGTTGCTGTTCATATATTTGCATGTAAGTCTCTGATAGGGCAAATATCCAAGAAAATTTGTCTGCAATATGAAAATCTTGCAACTGTTACCTATAGAAATAAACTACGGAACATGAGTGTTATTAAAGATTTGCACTTTTAATTTCTAGTTACTACATAGTCAAGTTATATTACCTTCTTCTGTTTTTTGATATGAAAATACTCTATAAATTTTTTCTCTGGGATCTCCATCATGAAAAATATTTGCAATCAAATCCCACTTCGAGCGCAGCTTTTCATTTTCTTTTGTTGCAGGTAATGAAATGTAGTCCCTTAGCTCGAGATTCTTCTCTGGAAAGTTAACTTCCTTACATCGATAAAAAAGAGTTATTAAGAACCGAAACTATAATAATTCAGAGATTGTCATAAGAGAATGAACGGTTTAATCGTAAACTTGTTATACATGGGTAATTCTAACATGATCTCATCATAATCTTGTTAGACGTGAGTAATTCTATCAACCCACAATTAATTTCACATGGGTCAAGAGCTATATTAACTGTATGATTAATGGAAACTTAAACATCCTCCCACACTGGCACTTACTGTTTTAAGGACCCTAATAAGTTTACACAACCAAACATAAAATCACATTGCCAGATATATTTCCCACCACTTATCTCTCCGAAACATTCATCTTACATCCTATATTTCCATTCAACTAACTTATCCTAGTAACCCCTTTTTAAAAATAAACGTTTTTTTTCTTTTCAAAAATGACAATCCATGTCAATCATCTCGACTATTAAATAGACACAACCATCAAAATGAGATTTAGATGGTGTAAGATAACAACGCATCATTGTCATGGGTACCAAGGGTCGAAATGAGGGTCAAGGTCTATTACTGGCCATTTTCCCAAGATGCTAATGGTCTCAAGACCGTCAATTGGCATACTTTTTAAAGGCATAGAACTAATGTAAGTTGCCCAATGTATCTGGCAAAGTGATGAAAAATAAAGTAAGTCAACGTATAAATTTACTATATCTAATAAAACTTAAGACTTATCAGTAGCAATTTCATCGATGAAGATTTTTTTTCCCGTGAACCGACGCATATGGAGAATAAGAAGCTTAGACAGTGTGGTTACCTGATACCGCATCCTGCCTATCAAAGACTTCATTACCTCTGTGAATAGCGTCACCATCTAATTTATTTATTCAACATGTTAGTGATGGAACCTGAAATATAAATAACAGTTTAAATAACATCAATAAAATGTTGAAAGCTCAAACCCTATTCGTTTAGTTATTGACAACATTGACGTAGTTATTGAGTCACACACTTACGGTCTTATATTTTTTCTATATTAAATCTTTCAAAAAATGAGGAGGTGGTAAATAAAGTTCAATCATTAAGAAAGGTAATGAAAATGAATATAGTAATGATCATTTTGATAGTTTTCAGGTTGATTATTGTTGTTCCGTAATGGTGAATACTCATATTATGAAAGTAAGTAGTATAACGATGACCCTGTTTGTGAGAAAATGCACTGGAATTCATTACATTCTGAAAGAGATTTCTATACAAATTGATAAATTACCAGTTAATACAGAAGCTCCACCACCATGTGCATTTAATTCCACTTATTTGTTAACCAAGTCCGTCCAGTTTCTGTTAAAAACATAAAAAATCAATTTATTTCTCTAACCATTTTCTTTGTTTCTTCATCAAATTTCGATTAGAACTTAATTTACAAACCTGACAGTTGTCTCACCAAAATATTTGACACCTAAATAAGAAAACCATGATTTGTGCGATAGTGTACCAAAGATAGCAGGGGTACCATTTGAGTGATCCAACTGTCATGGAAATTTTGTTTTTTGAGACTATTATTAGTCCCATATTGTCTAGTTTATCTAAAATCCTGTAGTTTATAATCTTTAGGGCCACTCCACTCATATCGCAAATTGATTTTAAGTTGGATGCCCATAAAATAACATGGTATCAGAGAAGGCTATTTTTATTTGTGTCGAGTCATTTGACCACACCTTTACTCCGCGTCACCCGATTTATTGTCCACGTATTAGACCCAATGAGGCTACACTTAAGGAGGTGTGTTGAGATTATTATAATTGGGACATTATTAGTTCCATATTGTCTGGGTTATCTAAGATCTCGCGGTTTATAATCCTTAGTGACACTCCAATCATTGCCAATTGGTTTTGAGTTGGATGTCTATATTCTAACATTGTCCTATATGATTTGATATCATCCCTGAAATGTGGTACCTGTTATAGATGGGGAAAAACGATTTGCTGGTTGTTACGGAATTGAGGAGACGATCGTACGGAGGAGTCTCCTTGAACCGAGCGAAATGTTTAACCTCACACAGATGCATTGCAAGAAGGGATTTCTTTAAGTTCAAGAGATCAATCTATAGGACTCTGGCCTAAACCAAGACAATGACCGTTCCATAGTAAATTCGGTCACAAGAGAGGATGAGTCGATCTGTAGGAGGAAAGCTGAGAAATGTGTGAGATCAATGGTGATCAAAGATTGTAGGTGTGTTGTGTATTCTGCGTAAAGAAATAAGATAAGCTATGATTGATTGAATTTGCTCTGTTGAGAGTAATTGCTCAGATGTTGAGTTGTTAATCTCCTGTTGTCTGTTTGGAGAAAGATTGTCTTGTCGACCAAAGAGAGTCTGTTTTTAAATCATGATTCAGAGACTTATTTATATTGATAGAATTGTAAACACCTTGATCCCATGAAGTGTGACAGTTGCTGGAGTCAAAGAGTGGGGAAGTGGAAATCGTGTTAAAACCAGTTGCTCATCGTGCGGATACTTGGTTGATTTTCTACCCACTACTTTGCTAACTCCTTCAACTGATTGCACGATTCTCATCGTGTGTATGAACACACGTGCCATAGACCACCAGACTAAAACTTAATATCCACCCATATGACACGATTGATATCTCGTGATTGTGGAGTCTGCAAGACAGACGTGTATTTAGTTAGTTTCTGGCTTTATGGGATGATGAGTCCTTGTATTGCTGAGTCGAACGTGACTTTCAAATGTTCTAAGACTCATGAATTGAACGTGTCTGTTGAGACAAAGGTATAATTCTCGAGTAAATGTTGATAGTTAATGTGAGCAAATATTTCTCATTCGATGGATTGTTGAATATTGATAGTTGAACCAATATTCCTTAGTTTGAGCAAATATTGCTCATCTAAGCAAATGTTGCTCGTTTGATGAATTGTTGGTAACAGAACCAAATAGAATATTAATTAAAATACTGGCAACTGGACGAGTATAATTAATTAAAATTTTGATCATGAGATCAAAGCAAAAAATTATTAGAGTTTGAATCTTCTCAGAATTATGTTTTGCAGAGCTTTTGGATTCAAAACCCTAGTTTTGATCAATTGCTGATTAATTGATGATTTATTGAAAATCAACCATGGAGTGAAGGAGGGACCGGCTACATGGGATGATGAGTCGACCATGTAACGCCCAGATGCTCGAGTGAGCAAAATACCAAAGTCTCATGAAGACCGGTTGGTGAAAAAGATGATTAAATGTTGGTTTAATCATTTATTAAAATAATATTCGTCTGAACCTTAGGTGATAAAACCTAATAAATTATGAAGAGACGAAGGACCGACCAACGGGTCATGAAACGGCCCTGGTTGGTCGTGGGATCGACTGACGATCATCTTATGAAATTCCAAGTTGTTTGGAAGAGTTTTGGACCTAATACGTGCAATTGCGCAAATTAGGGAAAATTGTGAAAATGCGTGGGACCGGCTCCTTACAAGCCAAAGAGCCAACCTTGGTCAATCAAGGTAACATGCTCACGTCGCCAAAGTGTCTGTGTCTCAGTCCTGAGAATTTTGGTATTTTCTGTGTGTTTGAGCAACATTTTGAGAAAATATGAAGAAATCAAGGATTTTGCTGAAACTGAGAAAACTTCATAAGATGAAGGAAATAATAATAAAATAAAGAAATCATGAAGTGTGGGACCGGCTTATGGCCAAGGCATGGCCGGCCGGCCAATGATCCCGTCCCATGGAACTTTTTCTAATTTTATATTATTTTCATGAGTTTAGGGAAATATCATGAAATCAAGGAATTTTGTTGAAATCAAGGAGTTTCCTTGAAGTGAAGTAGTTTCCATGAGATGTGGGAAACAAATAATATTAATAATAATAAAATAAGGGCGTGTGGGGCCGGCTTGGGCATGGTCGGCCGACTAGGGCCCGGTCCCGCGAGTCTTTCCTAATTTTATATTATTTTCACGATTTGAAGGAAATATCATGAAATTAAGGAGTTTTCATGAGATGAAGGAAATAATAATAAAATAATAAGGAATCATGAGGTGTGGGACCGGCCACAACTAGGGCATAGTCATCCGGCTAGTAGATACGGTCCCACGACACCTTTCTCAATTTTATATTATTTCCTTGATGTGAAGGAAACACCATGAAACTGAGGAGTTTCCTTAAAATGAAGGATATTTGTTCAAATGAAGGGATTTTCATGAGATCAAGGAAAATAACAAAAATATGATAAAATATAGAATTGGGCGTGGGACTGGCCACGACATGACGGGCCGGCTGGTGGGCCCAGTCCCCTAGCGTCTTAGCTAATATTTTATTATTTATTATTTTTCTTCCTATTTTGCATAGGTTCATCGTTCCTTCGTATTTTGGAATGCTCGTTCGTGCATTCAGGTGCTCGTTAGTGCATTGTTATTGAGTACACTTGTACCATTTTGGTCGTGGCTTACTCGATAGCATCTCAGATACCCGTACGTTGAATATTTATCACTAACCCATGGAATTCTGCTGGGAAGAACCATGAATTGAAGTAACGAAATATTATGAAGAACGTAGAATATTCTTGAATATTCAGTTAATGAATTTAAGGATTAGAGATAATTAATTGATGGCTCTACACTAGCAGGCATGCTGTCTAGGAGCATTAGTTATCTGAGAATTGAGTAATATGAGCTTTTTGAAGCATCATAGTTCTTTATATAGTCAGGGAAAACATTGTTACATCCTGAAGACGTTATTTCTCTATACTAGCAGGCAATCTGTCTAGGAGCCGTCCAATCGTTCGATTCTATATAGAAGTAATTACTGAAATTGCTTAGTACTCATGAGATATGTCGTTACCTCAGCTGAGAGACTACACATCTACATATACTCTGAGAGACAGTATTCTCAGTCATAGATTCTTGTGGCATGAGCTTTCATGCTTCGGTGAGAGACATGAGCCTCAATACTCATCTGATTGTTGGATCAGGAGCATGTATAATTATGGTTTTACGATTTTATCCCTTGTCGAAAATCCACCATCTATATTAAGTCCCCTGCTTAGTGAGGGACAATCATATTCCTCATTCAGCACTGGATAGTGATTTTCTAGTTACAGACTAAATAAGTAATTGAACTTAGTCGTAAGATAAGATGTTATCGGATTTTTGATTGCATGAACAGACCATGGATTGAACGAAGATCCCAGTGGAATGATAGAGTATCTTCTAATGAGCCTAGATTGATGTAGAACCGCTGGTTTGGTGATGGAACCTTGGTCGGTTTAGGATTCGCGGGTCCGGGTCCAAGAAAGGAAATCATTGTGAAATTAGGTTTAGGAAATAAAATTTGATATAAAAGGGATTAATCCCTTTTTTTTTTAATTTCTCCTTCACATAACCGACCACCACCTTCATCTTCTTCCTCCCTTCACGTCAGCAGCAGAGGAGAGCAGGAAAAATCCGCCGGAAATCACCGTCGCTGGCCGTCCGATCATCGTCCGGCCACTTTCCGGCCAGCACCGACAGGTACGCTTTTTTTTTTCAAAAGTTTCATGCGTTGTTCATGCTGAAGTTATATACATGTGCATGTATGAGTGTGAGTTTTGTAGAAAACCCTTGTTTGAAAATGTATGTTCGTTCGTTCGATCGTTAGTTTAAGAAACTAGTAATAGTCCCTGACTTAGGAGAGATTATACATATATATATATATATATATATATATATATACCTGTGTCTAGTGATAAAATTTTGTTTATGAGCTTTCATGGAAACCAAAACTTTATCTTAAAAGGTGTGAGTTTTCACAAAATTAGCATAAACCTTCGTTTCGAAGATAGACGATCGTACGAAGGAAAAGGTTTTTTTTTTTGTTATAAAACCGTGACATATTCCATGAAAAATATATGGCATATTTTTCTTATGTGAGGTTGCTCACGTTTTTGAAAATTTTACGTGAATAATTTCACGTTTTTATTATTTTGTTAAAATCAAAATATAGGTTTTGAGCAACCCTTGAAGTTAGACAATTTATTTATGATGAAATATTTCCTAGGTGTGAGTTTTATAACCCAGTTGTGGCTGTTCACACTATGAAAATTATGCTCATGATTGTATGGAAAATCGGGTTTCAATTTTCAAATAATAAGGCTTCGTTCGTTTTCTCAGGTTTCAAGGAACGAGCAAATTTTGGGGCTGTTAACTCTTATATCACAATAACTGCGCTGGTGGAATTGTATAGAGGTAAGAGTTAGGAATTATCATTTTGTAGATACTAACATGAGAGTTTCCATCGTCTTATTGCGTGATTCCATTGCTTTGTTGAGTTTTGCATCCTGTATGGACGATATACTGAAGTAGAGTATTGTGTGCATACTTCGCAAGGATGTCTGACTCTCAAGAAAATGAAGTCTCCATAGATGATACATGCATGGATGAGACTTGTATTGGTGAAGAAGAAGATGAAACACCTGGAATCAAGAATGTTCCAAATATAGAGGATGCGTTCTTTGTGGCTCAAGGGCCTGAAAAGCGCTTCAGAACTCCAACATTTCGTCTTATGATAAATCCTAGAGAGGTTACTCATAAGAAATTGGTGACTCCTCAGGCAACCATTCGGTTCTGTCTTGAACGAGGATATTTTTCTGCGTCAATCATAGAATTCAAGCTTTCTCGACGGCCTTTAGAAAAAATTTCTGGATGGGCGAGGTATATGTTGGGTTTTCCTCGTGTTCGAGCCAAGCTCCATGATACACAATTAACAAGGGTATCCAAGCATCTGGAGACTTATTCATTTTGAAGATGCTGGAAATTTGTTGAATTCGTTCGTGATTCCTTTTGCCATTAAGATGGCTCAGGGTGAGCAACTCCCAATAGGTAGTCTGTTCTTGAGTTCTTTGTACTCTAACTTAGACTCCTTGATTATAGACTCCAGCGTCTCTAATGGATTTATGAAGATTGAATGCTATGCCAATACGATGTTTCTTCAAGATTTGATGTGGGAACTTTTAAAGAATTATGCACCCATTCCACGTACTATCTTGCCAGGACTGACGATGCTCATCATGTTTTCTCTGAGAGGGACAATGCCAGGATCATGCGCTGGTCTAGAAAGCAGCCCCGACTCAAGACTCGTTTCATTGATGTGTTAGACCGTTAATCTGAATTCAACTTCCGTCAGTGTCGATTCCTCCTTATATATCTCAATTGACAACTTTCAATACTGAAGAGAGTATGACTTTGAAATCTGGTGCTGATTTGAGCGACGGGGAGAGGTCTTTTATGCTGAGTTGCACTCTTGGTTACCTGATATCAACAATACATGGAGAATTCTCGGTGGAAGAATACAATATTGATAGGGCCGCTCGACAAATGGTTATGGATCAATGTGTTCCGATTTTTCGAAGAAGGAAACCATCGGTCGAACAACTCATGACCCGCTTAGACCGCACACATGTGGAAGGAAGTGAATACTGGTTCCCTAGCTCCGATCGAATTACATATGTAACTCCAGGTTACATAAACTTTTGGGATCAAAAACTCGAATGTTTACTTGATTTCATGACGGTTAATCAACCTTTGGTGAAGGAGCCTCTTTCTGCTGAGATGATTGCTACTCGACCATGGCTGAAGCATTTCCCTGGTGGTGATAAACGAAAAACATCTCCAGGATGTTCACAAGTAAGTATTCTTTGCATAATCTTCATAAAATTATGATAATTGTGTTTTGATTATTGCATCAAAAAATTTCACAGGACGGTCGTAACGTAAGACCTCGAATCGATGTAGACCTCTCAGAAACTGAAGCAACCGTTCATGGCAGAGAAGGCAAAAGCAAGAATTATAAATTGTGGTCCAATACCATAAAGTCCCCAGTTATTTCTTTGGTGAGTTGTCAGTAATTCTCTTGCTGTGACTTTTTCTCATCCAAATTGTTAGGATTAGAAAACCGATATTTGTTATTGACGGTCTTCATTTCTCTGCTGCTGGGCAAACAGTTTCTGACTTGAGTGATGAAGAAGAGGCCGTAAGTATTTCTTCGTATAACCAATTATGATGCTTTGTAGAAAAAATTATAATTTTTGAAAATATATCCAGGAGGATGTCGCCATGGAAGTGGAGAATACCGGTGATGTTCGTTCATCTTCGGAAAATGGCGATAAAGAAATTTCCCAAAGCTCAAAACCGAATGAAAGCAATGGTGCTCTTGATGTTGATACGGGTAATTCAGGTTCTTTTAATGCTTCAGAGACCACCCAAGTAAGTATTTCTCTTGAATTTTATCCATAGAAGCATAAATTTCTTGATTTATGAATGGATGAATGAGAGTTCATGTACGAAAATTTTTGTCGAAATACGTTACCAGAAATTTCAGAATTCAGCCCTTTAGCAAAAACGCCATAAAATATTCACCTGATGTCGTATTTTTGTGTTCTACCTATGTATCTTCATGCCCAGAAAATTTCCAAGCTTTTCAAAGAAGATTTTTAAGTTTTGAGCACGTTTAGGGGTCGAAATTGACGAAACATTGAACTTCCAGGAGACTTTCAGAAAATTTTCAGTTGTCATCTAGTCCAATGTTTTGACCATATCGTTTTACTCGTTCATCCAATTGCAATGAAATTTAGATATGTTGTAGATAACATCCATACGAAGATAATGGTATATAAGTCGTCCTTATATTCTTCACCAATTGCTCCCAGTTCGTCGTTTTGTACATGGCAGTGTAAAATCCTCTCACCTGAGCTTGTTGTAGAACGTGTTTTTATGACTTTCATGTTATTTGCTGATGTATAGCATGTAAAATAAATAACTTCAATATCATTAGTTCACTTACATGATAAATTTTATGATTTCTTTCGGTTTCATGCTTGGATGGCTCTAATCTTATGTAATCTTCGTATTAGGTGCCAAATACCGAAGTTGTGAGTGAAGGAGCCGATAATGATGACCTTAGCAACCCTGAGGTTATTGATGAAGAAACGAACATCTCTGTACTTCAAATTAGTGAGGGATTTGTTGCTGATGTTGTTAAAGAGACAGATACTTCAATTGTTGTTGCTTCAGTGGCGGAAGAAGCCGAACCACGAGTAGAAGAAACTGAGGGAACTGTCGCCCTGACTTCAGAAGTTGCTCCAGTAATTGAGAATCGTATAGTGGTGCATGAATACCTGAGTGCAGGGATTTCTTTTGACCCTCCATTTGATGCATCACTCCCATACCACGAACTAGTTGGTAGATTCAGTGTTCCTATTGGATATGCCAGCTTGTACGAGAAGATATGGAGGAAATTTGGTCACATCATCGTTACCAGAGATCCCAAGCGTGCTTATTATTTAAAAATGCAAGTAAGTGTTATCTCGCGTGTTGTAAGTGATATATGCGCTAGGTCCAGAAATACTGTTATTCCAGATGTACTCTTTGATTGGGAGTTCAACTTGGAGAATTCTGAGAGGCTTGGATTCGACGTGAATTGGCTTCGTAAGAAGATAAATGCTATCAGGGACTCATGCGAGAATAACATACCCTTTCCCAATGATGTTGTGATGGAGAAGGAAACCAAGATTGCTAAGATGATTGAAGAGCTAAATATGGAGAAGGCGGCTTTACAAGTCTTGAAGGATGCAGAGGAGCGAAAATTTTTCTTTGCTGATTTTCTTTGATTTCCTTTTCATAATCTCTTGAACTTCTGAACTTCTGAGAGATGTGAGGTTTTATTTTGGTTTTGATTTTTTGATTGGTTTTGGACTGGTAGATGATGGAGGATTTTCTTTTGGATTTGATAGAGATTTTCTTTAAGTAAGATGAACTGAATTTTGGTAAATTGCTGAATTCAAATACTGAATGAAAGTATTTCAAACGTTTTTGAAAAAGCGGGGGTCTAACAACCACACCCAATCTTTTGCTTAGCAATCTGGATGGACAAACTCGAATACACTTTCTAGAGAATCAACTAGATAGTCAGACTCAATCTAGATAAAAGTACATCAAAGAGTTTTGTATCTCAATCTCTCGATTTGATCTATACTCAAGCAAATAGAAATCTGCGAATCTTTATCAAAGAGAGATAACTTGGATGGTACCAAAGACCAATATCCAAGTGTCAATCAATTTAAATCAATAACCAAAATGTCGGATATTCTAATTGATTGAACAACACACAACCTGTGATATTTCAATTATATAACAAAATATAATGCGAAAAAGAAATAACACAGACACCAGAATTTTGTTAACGAGGAAACTGCAAATGCAGAAAAACCCCGGGGCCTAGTCCAGATTGAACACACACTGTATTAAGCCGCTACAAACACTAGCCTACTCCAAACTGACTTCGGTATGGACTGTAGTTGAACCCCAACCAATCTCACATTGATCCAAGGTACATTTATGCTCATACGTCTCTGATCCCAGAAGGTACTACGTACATGATTCCCTTAGCTGATCTCACCCACAACCAAGAGTTGTTACGACCCAAAGTCGAAGATTTTAATAAAAACATTTGTATCACACAGAAAAGTATACAGTAATAGATAAATCTGTCTCCCATGAATATACCTAGGAGTTTTGTTCCATCTTTTGATAAATCAAGGTGAACAGGAACCAATTGATAATCCGTACTTATATTCCCAAAGAACAGCCTAGTATTATCAATCACCTCATAATAGTCTTAATCGACGCAGCGAAAAAAGATATTGTGGAATCACAAACGATGAGAGGAAGATGTTTATGATTAGTTTTTATCTTGCCTATCGGAGATAGAAATCTCAAGCCAATTATTACAATTGTACTCGTATGATAGAAACAACAAGATCAGATCACACAACTACAAGAAAGTAGTATCGGTCTGACTTCACAATCCCAATGAAGTCTTTAAGTCGTTAACCTGGTTTAGAAGAAGAAACCAATGGTTAAAGGAGAATCGACTCTAGCTTAGCACAACCAGTATCACACAGAATGTGTGGGGATTAGGTTTCCCAGTTGCTAGAGTTCTCCCTTATATAGTCTTTCAAATCACGGTTTGCAATCAATGTAGCTTGGTAACAAAGCATTTAATATTCACCGTTAGATGAAAACCTGATTATATTCGAGATAATATTTATCAACCGTTAGATCGAAAACATAGCTTGTTATACACAAATGAAATTCACGTTTCTAGGCTTGTGTAACCGTACCCAAACTTGTACATTAGTTGGTTCAACAATAGTTAACCAAATGGTTAGCCATATGATCACTTTCATGTCAACCATATTCTTCTTCACCAAAACTAGTTCAAATGACTCATGAACTAGTTAGAGAGTTGTTCAATTGCAAGGAAATCTTATGTACTACACAAGACACAATTGAATCAAAAATGATGTGATTCACTTGAATCGGTTCATGAACTATATAGCCACGGTTTGCAATTGCATTCCTTAATTAATATGAATAAGTTCACAAATATCGTTTTTCGGGTTTGAGAACTTCGCCTGTTCGCGGACTGGGTTCGCGGACTTAGCTCACGCACTACTCCGGTTCAAGGAATAAGGACTTATACATATATGTGTTTCCACATCAATGTTTATATCCTCCAATGGTTATATAATCTAAACTCTCATTTCAATCATTGAAACATTCTCAGAAGACGTTATATAGTTGTTATTCACAAACCATTTTTCGTAAGAGCAATTTTCAAAGTGATTGAAACATAACATGAGTTTTGTCACTAGGTAAAGATGAACTTGTCTAAAGCGCAATCTTACCAACACATATTTCGATAAATAGATAGGCGAGATAAACTCGGATCCAAATACCAAATGTGTATAATCTAAGTATATATAGAAAAACGACTTTTGTATCAAGATAGGAGATAAATATACTTTTGAGTGATAGATAATTTCAAGTCTCTATTTACCTTTTAGTCGATGAAGACCCACCAGTTCCTTGAGTAGTCCTTCGTCTTGTATGATGATTGCCATGGAGTTCTTGAGCTCAACTACACTTTCTATCCTAGTCTGAGACCTTATCTATGGTAGACTAGAAATCAAGACTTATAGTTTTGATCACTAACATTGACAAACATGTTTGAGATAGCAGCGCATGCGAGTTCGACCGAGCAATGCTCTAACAATCTCCCCCTTTGTCAATTTTAGTGACAAAACTATCAATACATATGGAATACAAAAAATATGTAAATAAACTTTTCTATCTCCTATTCCACATGCCTAATCTTCAACATTACTCGAAATCTTCGTCACTTCCAAGTACTCCAATGATCTCAAAGGTTGTAAGTTTAGCATCATCGTTTTGGAAAATCCGTAGCTATAACAACGAGAAAACAAGAGTTCTCAATCATTGTTATACAATGTGATAGTATCATTACACACCGTCAAAGTTCAATTGTATCACAACTTTAACAACAATACTATGGTGATATGTCACTCCCCCTTAGTCAATATTCCATCTCACATGGAAACCATTCCCCCTTACATAATGATCCGAAAACCATATGTATTTGTAGTGTGAACTACATATTAATTCTCCCATTTTTTGTCATTAAAATTGGCAAAGGTATAAGAATGGGATCCTAATGAAATTTCCGAAAGAGACATTTCATGACCAAAAGAAAGCATATATCATCTTATTTAGATGCAATCATAAAGCCGAAGCTAAATGTATTCATCAAGGAGTCTATAAAGATACAAGATAACCCCTATAATATTCCACAGCCGCACTCCCCACAAAGATTTTGCAATTAAGCACATGTTCAATTAAGATATCTCCCCCATAAAATGTCATTCTCGAAAGAACAACAAGAGCGACCTTAATTTCAAAAATAAAAGAAGTATTTTTTTGGACATAACAAATCATACACAAGTATGAATTTGAATCCAAAATATTTAATTAAATTAACCATAAGAGAACCCATGATTAATTTAATCAAACATGCTCAACATAAGTAAACTCACTCAACTAGATTAATCACAAGAAATCCCATAATTAATCTAATCGAAATACACAACTAAACTAATCACAAAAGTAATCAATTTAATTGGTCATGCTCGACACAAAGTATCTCATGGAACAACAACTATGTCAAAACAATGACTCAGTCGATAAAGGTCAACATAAGACAACTTATGGAACAACACAGTATGTACACAAAAATATGGATCATGGAAGATCAATACTGTGGAATACACAAGGATTCATTTTATTTTCCATCACTATTTGCATAACTACATTCAATAGACATAATCCTTGTAAATAAAAGATTCTAACCTATCTTCGATCAATAATTGACATAATAGGCTTAACTTTTGTATTTGTCAAAAGTCCATTCATTCTTTCATCAATACATGCATATCAATTCATGAACGACTTTACTTTTAACAAGGTATGGGACAATCAAGTTCATGGACGCAAACATACATATCCCATAACAATATTGTAATATATAAAACCATGAAGATTAATACTGCAAAAATAATCTCCCAAACAAATTTAGAATTTAAACCAATAAATCTAAAAACATGAAGATGAAATCGCTGGACATAGCTATGTGTAAACACAATAATGGCTATTCCAAACTCTAGTTATCCTTTAAAACAAAAAAAGAAATAAATTCTCATCCGAAGATTTACTAGGCATATAAACTCGTAATGCACATATAAGATGATTTGTCCTTAGAGGGTAGAATCAATCTTTTTCACTCGGAGGCGTATAAAAGGTTTTCTTAACAAAGAAGAACATACAAAGTCATTAAGGACTATGCACCATAGTTCACATAAAATGATTGTGAAAATTCAAGAATCCCATAGAAATGCGTACTACAGACCATTCTTGAATTAACTTCTTTGTGATTCACCAACAACATTCTTGTTAAGTCTACTAATGAGCTTATAAGAGTAGTACTCCAAGAATCCAAGTGCCCAAGTCCAAGAGAATTGGAACAAGTGCGACGAAACGGAGCAAAACACTCAAAATAAGAGATGGGACAAATAAAAATCTTAACTCATCCAAAATCAATAATTCTCATCTCTATTTTGAAGAGAATTCAAAGAGAAAGATAATGCAAAAATAATGAGTTCATTCCGAGTTCGGACGAAGAAGTTACAGCCAAAACAAGTCAACTGAATATCGACGTCTACAGGCAAATATGCATACGGGTTTGCAAACGAATTTTTAAGTCCGCGAACTTAAACCCATGGATTTTAAAAGATGGTAAGCATACCATGTATGTGTACCATGGAGTCCAAACATACCGAACTACTATTTTCAAACCTAAATGTTTAAGAACCTTAAACACATATCAAGTTAGGTAGAAATGAACAATAATCAAGGTACATGGATCATAAAAATACAAATCTTGCTCAGTTTTATAGACATACATTTTTTGAAGAATCCAGTCGAATTCCACATCCTTACCGAACATAATCTGTGTGCCCCAATTCTCGTGCTTCCCTCACCGTATACATAACAGGGCATTCCTTGGTGAGGATGCACTTACAACACAATCAAGTTGTGTTGGGGTGAACAATGTCTTTCTCACCACAAGTGACTTTTGGATTATCATGAAAGAGATCGTTTTTAGAACCTTTCACATCCTATTCCATTTTTCCAAAAAACTTGTTAAGTTCCAACATCATGGATATTGCCTTCTCCATAGTCATGGAATTTTCTGGGAGATTATTCCTTTTCACACTCAAAACATCATCGACTTTCTTTGGTATCCACTTCTGAGTGCGTTTAGGAACAATTGGAACCTTCTTCCCATTACTCTCTTCTAGAATTCTCAGAAGAGAATTGGATTGACTATTCTTTTTCAAGTTAGTCTTTCTCAAATTGGGAGCATCGGATCTTGTCGTCGTCTTTATGAAGTTATCCTTTTGATAACCATTACGATTGTGAAAAGGATTCGTATGACGTTTATAGGCAAATATAGGTTTATCATATCACTGATTCCCTTTGCCTAAAGGTTGGAAAATTATAACCTGTAACATTAAGAGGATCAGTCCTAACGTAGGATCTTGGTTTCACAACTTCTTGTGATGCCCAAACAATAACATCATGGAGTTTCTCATTCCTTATACGAAAACGACATCTCCTTTCCAGGTGACCTTTATTTCTGCAATAGTGGCAAACATAAGGAATTTTCCTACCTCGATCCGTGTGTGCTAACTTTGGAGGTTGATATACTTTGGTCTTTCGAACCTTAATCGCTGGTGAAGGTACTTCACTTTTTCCATCAGTGGAAACCTTTTGTTGAGAAGAATCACTAGCCTTGAAAATTTTTACCTCTTTGCTAATACTTGGAGCATTTATTCCCTTATAGCCCAATCCTCGTGTATCACGATGATTTTTACTTGCTCCAGCATAGTGGTTAATTTTCTTGAACTAGTATTGAACTTTTTCAAGTCATCTTCCAACATCTTGATTTTATCAAGAGCAACAACTAAATCAGCCTCAAGGCGTTTTTCTCGAGCAAGACAAGCACTTTCTCTGTCATCAAAACTAATTTGTTGAGAGTTAAACCTTTCTTCAGATTCTGCAAGTTTCTCTTCCAACAAAAAGTACTTTTGATAAAGATTATCACATTCAAGTGACTTCATAGTAGGTTTTCCTCAATCCTTGAGGATCAATTCGTTAGAACGATTCGAAAAATAAACACTTGCGTAAAATCTTCTCAATTTCTTGTTTTCTCGACTAAGAGGAGTCAGAAGAGGTGAGACATGAGAAGTTGTAATCTTCTTCATATTCCAAGAATCCAAAAAATTAACATACTCTGAGACTTCCTCATCAACATCTCTTTCAATATCTGAATCACCTTCATCAGAAAGTTCATCCAACTGTTCTCCTAGAAGAGTTTGCCAATCAACAGTTTTTACATCAAGAGAATGTTTAGATATTGACTTAGATGTGACAGTTCTCTCAGGTGAATCCAAACTTTTAGAATCATCTGGTAATTTCTGAACTGGTACGTTATTAGAGACAGTCTCATCCATAATCAGATCGCTACAAACACAGACTTATAAGGTCTTTAACGTGTTTGCCTGCTCTGATACCAATTGAAAAAGCGGGGTTCTAACAACCACACCCAATCTTTCGCTTAGCAACTTGGATGGACAAACTCCAATATACTTTCTAGAGAATCAACTAAACAATTAGACTTAATCTTAAGAAAGATATATCAAAGAGTTAATATCTCAATTTCTCGATTCAATCCTTACTCAAGAAAAAAGAAATCTGCGAGTTTAATTGAATACAAGGGAAATAACTTGGATGGTACCAAAGACAAATATCCAAGAATCAATCAATTTCAATCAACAACCAAAGGTTGGATTTCACAATTGATCGATACAACGCACAACCTGTGATATTTCTATTATATAACAAAATATAATGCGGAAAAGAAATAACACAGTCACCAGAAGATTTGTTAACGAGGAAACCGCAAATGCAGAAAACCCCCGGGACCTAGTCCAGATTGAACACACACTGTATTAATCCGCTACAGACACTAGCCTACTCCAAACTAACTTCGGTCTGGACTGTAGTTGAACCCCAACCAATCTCACGCTGATCCATCATACAGTTATGCTCCTACGTCTCTGATCCCAGCAGGATACTACCTACTTGATTCCCTTAGATGATCTCACCCACAACCAAGAGTTGCTACGACCCAAAGTCGAAGACTTTAATAAACAAATCTGTATCACACAAAAAAGTATACAGTAATAGATAAATACGTCTCCCACGAATATACCTACGAGTTTTGTTCCATCTTTTGATAAATCAAGGTGAACAGGAACCAATTGATAATACAAACTTATATTCCCGAAGAACAACCTAGTATTATCAATCACCTCACAATAGTCTTAATCGACGCAGCGAAAAAGATATTGTGGAATCACAAACGATGAGACGAAGATTTTTGTGATTACTTTTTATCTTGCCTATCGGAGATAGAAATCTCAATCCAGTTATTACAATTGTACTCGTACCATAGAAACAACAAGATCATATCACACAACTACAAGAAAGTAGTATGGTCTGGCTTCACAATACCAATGAAGTCTTTAAGTTGTTAACCTGGTTTAGAAGCTCTAGCTTAGCACAACTAGTATCACACAGAATGTGTGGGTATTAGGTTTCTCAGTTGCTAGAGTTCTCCCTTATATAGTCTTTCAAATCGGGTTTGCAATCAATGTTAGCTTGGTAACAAAGCATTCAATATTCACCGTTATATGAAAACCTGATTAGATTCAAGCTAATATTTATCAACCTTTAGATCGAAAACATAGCTTGTTATACATAAATGAAATGCACATTTCTAGGCTTGTGTAACCGTACCCAAACTTGTACATTAGTTGGTTCAACAATAATTAACCAAATGGTTAGCCATATGATCATTTTCATATCAACCATATTCTTCTTCACCATAACCAGTTCAAATGACTCAAATGAACTAGTTAGAGAGTTGTTCAATTGCAAGGAAATCTTATGTACTACACAAGACATAATTGAAGTAAAAACGATGTGATTCACTTGAATCGGTTCATGAACTATATAGCCACAGTTTGCAATTGCATTCCTTAGTTAATATGAATAAGTTCACAAACATCGTTTTTAGATATAACCTACTCAAATTCGCGGACTGGGTTCGCGGACTGAGTTCACGGACTTAGCTCACTCACTACTCCGGTTCACTTGATCAACAAAGTTCGCAAACTTCAGTTTAAGGAATAAGGACTTATACATACATGTGTTTCCAAAACAATGCTTATATCCTCCAATGGTTATATAATTTAAACTCTCATTTTAATCATTGAAACATTCTCAGAGGACGTTATATAGTTGTTATTCACAAACCATTTTTCGTCGGAGAAATTTTCAAAGTGATTGAAACATAACATGAGTTTCGTCACTAGGTAAAGATGAACTTGGCTAAAGCGAAAGCTTACCAACACATATTTTGAGACATAGATAGGCGAGATAAACTCGGCTCGAAATACCAAATGTGTATAATCTAAGTCTATATAGCAAAACGACTTTTGTCTCAAGATAAGAGATAAATAGACTTTTGAGTGATTGATAAGTTCAAGTCTCCACATACCTTTTAGTCGATGAAGATCCACCAGTTCCTTGAGTAGTTATTCATCTTGTATGATGATTGCCATGGAGTTCTTGAGATCAACTACACTTTCTATCATAGTCCGAGACCTTAGCTATAGTAGACTAGAAATCAAGACTTATAGTTTTGATCACTAAAATTGACAAACATGCTTGAGAAAGCAACGCATGCGAGTTCGACCGAGCAATGCTCTAACAGTTTTGGAGTGATTGAAATAAAATGAAGGAATATCCTAAATGCCAGATCCAGACGTCATGTATGTTCAAACGCCTAGTACCTCAAATGTCCAATAACTTCAGGCGTCAAATACTTTAAGCCAATTCTCGTGTATCATTGGCACGGACCTACCATCCGTGTTGATCAGCCTGTAGTATCACCAACTATGGTTTTAGCAACCACGAAAGGTCCTTCCTAATTGGAGTTTCTTGGAGAATGAAAGTTTCGCTTAGTTTCTTTGAGAACTAGATCTCCTTCATGGAATTTGTTAGGCTTGGTCGTCCGTGTCTTGAATATCTTCTGTTGATTCGGAATTCCTCGTGTGGTGGGATTCCATGGCTGTGGCACATATGGACACTCATGCAAAGGGGAGTATCCAGAGTACTTCCTGTCATGCTCAACCATGTCTTCAGCAATAAAATTTTTGATAGAATGCTCAGTTTGAAGAAGCTTTGTATTCAACTATTTGGTGTAATATTTCCGCGGTGAGGCTATCCACTCATATCACTTTGCGACTGCTAAGTTGTCAGTGGAAAGAAGTCCCCGGACCAGGGCAACATGATTAAACATTAGTAATATAGGCACATGAAGAGGAATCAGACTTTCCTGAGTACGAAACCTTTTGATGAAAGAGTGTGCACTTTCCCCAGGTTTCTGTGTTAATTCCACCAAGGCTTTAACTTCCTCCAGATGCTCGAATGATGGAGTATCTTCTATTTCTTCTGAATCAGAGCTTTCTTCAAGCGAAGGCATTAGAGTCACCTTTCCAGCATGAATCCAAGGTCATCCAAGAATCATGTCATGTCCTGGATCTTCATGGATTATATAAAACTTGGTGTCAGTGCAGACCGAGTTTTCTCTGACCTTGAGGGTGATGTAGCCGTATGCATCTCTGAGTGTCTGATAGGTGTCTAAAACACCTTGATATTTATCTATTATTTATGCTTTCTTTGCGAGTTTTCTTGTAAATTATGTATCTTATGTTTGCTTTAAAGTAATTAGGTGCAATGGAGTCATTTGAGGCCAAAGAAGGAGAAATTAGCCATTTGGAGCGAAAATCTCAATTAACGTGCGATGTTTGGAGCAGGCTAGATGGTGCAAGAGAAGTTATGCAGAAAATTAATCTGTCAGTCTTCCAGAACTGACAGATGAATAGAGAATTAGGTTGTCGGTTCTCTGAGACCGAAAAGTCATTATAAGCTGGTTATCCCTTAACCATTGAGTGGGGCGTCTTAATCCATTTATCCTCTTTAGAGTTGGCCGGCATAGATGGGTTTGACGGATCTCGTTCAAGGAATCAGACGCGGTGAAGCTACAGGAAGATGGGTCAAGTTATTGGATTTTGGTGTTAAATTAAGAAGAAATGAATCTGTTGTCACTGGATCTTGATGTTGATCGAAGAAATGATGAAGATTAAAGAGGGGTTATACGAGTTCACATGGTTTTGCAACTGGGTGTGAACTGAATTGAGATTTGGTAGAAGGTAATGGTGGTTGCAGTTAGGGTTTGCCATTTCTGTAAAATCAGATGAAGAAATTGAACTCAGGGAGATGATATAAACCGTTGGCAGTGAAGAATCTGCAGGAGATGGGTCTTGAGCCAGAAATTGGGTGCTGATTCCGTAATGGTGAATTTAAGATGGAGATGTAGTCATTTTTATCGATGGATTGGTGAAGAAATTCATGGGTATTGTTGATTTCGAAGAGAAGAATTAGCAGAATGGGTTTGATGGATATTTTGCAGATGAATGTATGAGGTTGGCGGTCTGTTAAGGTCGAGAAGAAGATAAAAGATGAAGCTGATAATGAAATTGTGGTTGTGTTTGAAACTCATTGGCAGGTTGAGTTAGGTTACAAAAAAATGTCTCGATAATTTGGTGGTGTAAGGCATGATGATAGAGGAATTGGAGCTGTTGTCATATGTTGTACAGGGTGGTTTGATGTGCATCTGAGAAGATTTAGAAGCTAAGAAGCAATGGTTGAATGTGGTGAGCTGGAATTGCGAGAGAAGTTACAGAGTGGTTGAAGCCGTTGATGTAGCCTTGAGTGGTGTCACCATGCCAGAAATTGGTTGTTGCAACTGCACATTTGCAAATATAGAAGAGCACCAGCTGGTTCCGAAGTTGGATTTGCAGGTACTGCATATTAAAATTGGCAGGAATGGAGGATATCTTATCTTTTCTTCTACTTATTTTCTAGGGTTTCACATGATAGTCTTCTTTTCTTTCTATGATGATTTCCATAAACACAAGTAGTTGATTTTATTATTGGTTAAAGATGTAGTTGGATTTTGAAAACAAGCTATGGATTTTATGAATTAGTTTTCTCTCAATATTATCGTTTGATTTCTACTGCTTATAACAATTGCATGATTTATGTATTGCAATATGATTGAATGTTTGTTTAGTTAAGTCTAGAATTGATTGAACTCACATTCATATCTATAGATAATTTAGGGTTCATCATCAAGCGATAACCTTGAATACGAGTAGCATGATATGATTATGGTTTGTAGTGATACATCCTTGAAATCATACGTAGAAATTGACCTTTGTCCGAATTTTCATGCGCAATGTATGACAATTGCATTGATTAGCCTATTTCTGAAACTTAATGCTCCTAGGAATTGAACTTAATTAGCGCAAGGCGTTAGGTTATTCTTTAGGTAGAATTAACATATGCAGCTCTAATGTGTGTGTTGATGAACTTAGGAAATTTACGGAGTATTCTTGCAATAAGGTATTCTAGGGCTTTTGATGATAGCGAGATTAAATACGAATTCTATTCATACATTCAAAAACTTGTTTGCAATTGAAGATGAAACCTTTACCCAATATTTTCACACCCTTGATTTGCGTGTTTGCATTGCTTTATTCGTTTTTAGTATAATTTATTTTACATAAAAATCAGAAAAATCGCCCCTTGCTTTACATAAGAAACCAATACAAACGACAACCTAAGACCTCTATGTGGGAACGATCCTTTCTTGCCCTTGCTATATTATATTTTGAGTTGTGAGAAAGTAATTTATTTTTGACGCATACGACAGCGATCAAATTTTGGCGCCGCTGTCGGGGAGGCAGCGGTTGTCACTTGTCTTTGGTTTTGTTTTTGTTTTTTTTTAGTTTTGTTTCTTATTTTTGTTTTGGTTTTCTTATTTTCTGGTCCTTAACATAGTTTTGAGAACTCTTGTTTCAGGTACCAATTTCTATGGACGGAGCATATTGGAACAATGGATACGGTTTTTAACAACCTCAACACTATGAAAATTTCCCACCATCTATGGGATATAATCAAAACCAATTTATTGACTATGATGCATATCCTAGACAACCTTACGGTGATTTTCATACATACAAACAACAACCTTGTAAGGGGTATGTAAGTCAAGCACCACGGTGGGATAATTCTACTTCTAATTGGCTTCATTCGAGTTGTATGCAGATTTTGAATGGATTGCAAGATATGAAAAAATACTAGACTAACTTGACCGTGATAAAGAGAACGTCGCACAATCCAATTTCTGCAACACTTTTTCTTACCCGACTCCAGATCGTAGTTATGATCATTCACCCGTTCAAAGGGAAGAGTCATGGGAAAGAGAACCTATTGTAGCCAATGGAGGTAAGTGTGTGAACGTCAGGAAATTTGCACAGAAATTATACAAGTTGGAAGATGATGGAGCCTCGGAAGAGCTTGTCGATGAAATTAGTAGGACCATTCGTATGGAACTTCAAAAACGTCGTGATAATGGTTGGAAACTAATGAAGATTCTTATTACGATGAGTCTGAAAATGAAGATGATTATGTTGAAAAAGACCAACCTTTGGAGATATTTGATAACATTAGTGTAGTTGATTCAACTCTTGATCTTTATAATGATCAAGCACCTATTCAAAAGGTACACGAGTATGATGAAACTAGTGGTTTACAGAACTTCCTTGCAACAAGGTTTGAGTCTAATGTTGAGGAGTATGTTGAGAATGAAATCGGCATGACCAATATTGTGGAAGACCCAATTGAGCTTGCAAAGGATTGTAATGATGATGTTCATGCCGAGACTTTAGTTAAGGTACAAACTGATGAAGAATGGTTGCAAGGTTTGATAGAGGACCATGATATACAAGAGGTGAATAATTCACTTGAATTTTTCAAGGATGAAGAGGATTCCGTGCTACAAGAGATTGTGATAGGTTTGTCTAACCCTTTGCATATTGTTTCTTCTCCTTTACCTCTTATTGGTTTGAAAGTATGTGCTTCGAGAATATTGTTGAATGACTTTGTTTCTCGATTTCCTCCATTAGAGATACTTGATTCTCATACTATGCAGGTTTTGGAATAAGAAACCGTGGAAGTTCCCGAATTTTATGTTTTATATCCACTTCCAAGTGTGGAAAAGAATAAGTGTGGGGGAAACTTCTTTCATTCGATAGCTTCGTTTCTGTTTTATATTACTAATATTTGTGCGAAGCTAGTGTTTGCAAAAGAGGGATATGGGTGGACCCCTACTTTTCCGATTATTGGTGTATAGATAATTCGTCTTGCAAGTCGGGCGGACGACTTTAAACCAAGTGCTAAATGGGAGGAAACCTAATGGTTTTGTGTATCTATCTCTATCTTTTTATTCCTCAAGTCTTTTATCTTTATTTTCTTATTTTGGATATTTGCATATCAAAACTCCAACTTTTAGAGATTTTTGAAAATTTAGAATAAACATTAGCCTTTCTAAGTAGATGGAATTTTTTATTGACGATGAGATATATATTGGCTGAGTTGGGATTAGATGCCAACTAAATAGCTTGTTTAGTGTTTATCCTCTATTCTTCAGAAATAGCTATGAGTTGCAGTATCAGTTTTTATTATGCATTTTATTTTCTTATTGTATATATAAATCATGTTATGAATTTCCCATCTTTAACTTTACTTTGAATAACTAAATTTTACATTGAGGAC
Source organism: Papaver somniferum (assembly GCF_003573695.1). Classification (NCBI taxonomy): domain Eukaryota; kingdom Viridiplantae; phylum Streptophyta; class Magnoliopsida; order Ranunculales; family Papaveraceae; genus Papaver; species Papaver somniferum. Next base: position 270,387 of record NW_020643262.1, read on the forward strand.
AATGTAAAGTTTAAGTGTGGGGGAGTGTTCTCATATAGAGTTTTTAGCCTTGTTAGTTTTCCCTTGTGTTTATAATTAAAAAATAATAGAAAAACTAAAAAAAAAGAAAGAAAAAAAAAGATGATAAACTCCTAAGTCTAGAAACTTGTGCCTTACACTAATGGAAACATCGTGATTGTAGGAGTTGAGGAACCCATTAGTAGAGTATATTCATATAAAAATAAATAAAATATAAAAACAAATAACATGATAGTTGTCACCATATCTCAGAGTCTTCACCATATCACGTTCTATTTTTATTTTTCCATATTTATCTATTGTTTCTCTAAGTGATTTGGTGGGGCACCAGCATCGAATTGTTATCACTGCTAGGATGAAATAGAGTGATTGAGTTACTACAAAAAAAAAAGACAAGACCAATTTGACCAAAGATGCACTGCAAGAAGGGAGTGTTTTAATTTCGAGAGATCAATATGTAGGACTCCGGCCTAAACCAAGACAATGACTGTTCCAGAGTCAATTTGGTCACAAGAGAGGATGGGTCGATCTGTAGGAGGGAAGCTGAGAAATGTGTGAGAACAATGGTGATCGAAGATTGTAGGTGTGTTGTGTATTCTGCGTAATGAAATAAGATAAGCTCTGATTGATTGAATTTGCTCTGTTGAGAGTAATTGCTCAGACGTTGAGTTGTTAATCTCATATTGTCTGTTTGGCGAAAGATTGTCTTGTCGACCAAAGAGAGTCTGTTTTTCAATCATGATTCAGAGACTTATTTATATTGCTCGAATGGTAAACACCTTGATCCCATGAAGTGTGACAGTTGCTGGAGTCAAAGAGTGGGGAAGTGGAAATCGTGTTAAAACTAGATGCTCATCGTGCGGAGACTTGGTTGATTTTCTACCCACTACTTTGATAACTCCTTGAACTGATTGCACGACTTGCTCACATTCTCATCGTCTATATGAACACACGTGTCATAGACCTCCATACCAAAACCCTAGTTAATATCCCACCATGTGACACGATTGATATCTCGTGATTGTGGAGTCTGCAAGGCAGACGTGTATTTAATTATTCAGTTGCTGACTTTATGGGATGATGATTCCTTGTATTGCTGAGTCGAACGTGACTTGCAAATGTTCTAAGAATCATGAATTGAACGTGTCTGTTGAGACAGAGGTATAATTCTCGAGTAAATGTTGATAGTTAAGGTGAGAAAATATTGCTCATTCGATGGATTGTTGAATATTGATAGTTGAACCAATATTCCTTAGTCTGAGCAAATATTGCTCACCTGAGCAAATGTTGCTCGTTTGATGAATTGTTGGTAACATAACCAAATAGAATATTAATTAAAATACTAGCAACTGGACGAGTATAATTAATTAAAATGTTTATCATGAGATCAACGCAAAAAATTATTAGTGTTTGAATCTGCTCAGATTTATGTTTTGCATAGCTTTTGGATTCGAAACCCTAGTTTTGATCAATTGCTGATTAATTGATGATTTATTGAAAATCAACTACGGAGTGAAGGAGGGACCGACTATATGGGATGATGAGTCGGCCATGTAACTCTAGATGCTCGAGTGAGCAAAATACCAAAGTCTCTTGAAGACCAGTTGGTGAAAAAGATGATTAAATGCTGGTTTAATCATTTATTAAAATAATGCTCGTCTGAACCTTAGGTGATAAAACCTAATAAATTATGAAGAGACGAAGGACCGACCAAGGGGTCATGAAACCGGTCCTGGTTGGTCGCGGGATCGACTGACGATCATCTTATGAAATTCCAAGTTGTTTGGAAGAGTTTTGGACCTAATACGTGCAATTGCGCAAATTAGGGAAAATTGTGAAAATGCGTGGGACCGGCTCCTTGCAAGCCAAAGAGCCAACCTTGGTCGGTCAAGGTAACATTCTTACGTCGCAAAAGTGTTCGCGTCTCAGTCCTGAGAATTTTGGTATTTTCTGTGCGTTTGAGCAACATTTTGAGAAAATATGAAGAAATCAAGGATTTTGCTGAAACTGAGAAAACTTCATAAGATGAAGGAAATAATAATAAAATGAAGGAATCATGAAGTGTGGGACCGGCTTATGGCCAAGGCATGGTCGGCTGGCCAATGAGACCGTCCCATGGCACTTTTCCTAATTTTATATTATTGTCATGATTTTAGGGAAATATCATGAAATCAAGGAATTTTGTTGAAATCAAGGAGTTTCATTGAAATTAAGGAGTTTCCATAAGATGAGGGAAACAAATAATATTAATAATAATAAAATAAGGTCGTGTGGGACCGGCTTGGGCCTGGTCGGCCGGCTAGGGATCTGTCCCGCGAGTCTTCCCCTAATTTTATATTATTTTCATGATTTGAAGGAAACATCATGAAATTAAGGAGTTTTCATGAGATGAAGGAAATAATAATAAAATAATAAGGAATCATGAGGTGTGGGACCGTCCACAACTAGGGCATAACCGGCCGGCTAGTATACACGGTCCCACCACACCTTTCCCAATTTTATATTATTTCCTTGATGTGAAGGAAACACCATGAAATTGAAGAGTTTCCTTAAAATGGAGGATATTTGTTCAAATGAAGGGATTTTCATGAGATCAAGGAAAATAACAAAAATATGATAAAATATAGAATTGGACGTGGGACTGGCCACGGCATGACCGACTGGCCGGTGGGCCCAGTTCCCTAGCTCCTTAGCTAATATTTTATTATTTATTATTTTTCTTCCTATTTTGCATAGGTTCATCGTTCCTTCGTATTTTGGAATGCTCGTTCGTGCATTCAGGTGTTCATTAGTGCACTGTTGTTGAGTACACTTGCACCATTTTGGTTGGGGCTTACTCGATAGCGGCTCAGATGCCCGTATGTTGAATATTTATCACTAACCCATGGAATTCTGCTGGAAGAACCACGAATTGAAGTAACGAAATATTATGAAGAACGTAGAATATTCCTGAATATCCAGTTAATGAATTTAAGGATTAGAGATAATTAATTGATGGATCTATACTAGCAGGCATGCTGTTTAGGAGCATTAATTATCTGAGAATTGAGTAATATGAGCTTGTTGAAGCGTCATATTTCCTTATATAGTCAGGGAAAACATTGTTACATCCTGAAGACGTTATTGCTCTATACTAGCAGGCAAGCTGTGTAGGAGCCGTCCAATCGTTCGATTCTATATAGAAGTAATTACTGAAATTGTTCAGTACTCATGAGATATGTCGTTTCCTCAGCTGAGAGACTACACATCTACATATACTCTGAGAGACAATATTCTCAGTCAGATATTCTTGTGGCATGAGATTTCATGCTTCGATGAGAGACATGATGCTCAATACTCATCTGATTGCTGGATCAGGAGCATGTATAATTATGGTTTTACGATTTTAGCCCTTGTCAAAAATCCACCATCTACACCTTCCTTCATAAATCATTGAAACATATGATTTTTAAAAAAATGATTTATTCTATAGGGTACCAAAGATAGAAGGGGTATTATTTGAGTGATTCAACGGTCATGAACATTGTCCTATATGATTTGATATCATCCCTAAAATATATGGTACATGCCTTTACCAATCGTGTTAAAAACAACCAATCATATATTTCACAATATAATGGTATATGTGTTGTAGCGACACAAAACTAATATTTTCCACCACTACTCATCAACATCCGCCGCCACTATTTGTCTCACCACCATTACCAGGGGAGGAGCCATGATTTTGAGAAAGGAGGAGTAAAACGTCTTTGCAAGTTGGATATAGGTGCAAAATGGACTTAGTAGACCATTTTATGATTAAAAAAATAAAAATAATAATTACAATTGGACTTGTCTCCGCCCCGTGACCACCACTAATATTTCCGCCCCATCACTTTCTAAGAACCGCCAGTGTTTCCAACCATTCAGTACCACAACTAATGTCTATTGATATTATTTTTATTAAAATTATTTATTAATGGAGATACATATTTATTAAATTAATTAGGAAACTTTTATAATTAAAGAAATTAATAAATCATTCATTGTAACCAATTAGTGAAATATTAATTATAATAAAAAAAGTTAATAAACCATTTATTATGAGCAATTAGTGAAACACTACTTAATAAAATACTTATAATATTTATGTTGGACAAACCACGACCATAAAATATATATCCCCTCCTAGAAAAATCTTGGCCGTTGTTTATCTAGCCCAACTTAGCCAAATTTTGTTTTCTTTGTACAATTTTATAAATGTTGTAACGACACGGAACTATAATTTTGTCCACCACTATTCACCAACACCCACCGCGACTATTTTTTCCACCACTATTACCAGGTGTGGAGCTTGGATTTTGAGGAAAGGGTATCAAAAACTCTTAGCAAGTTAGATATAGGTGCAAATGGACTTAGTAGTCCATTTTATAATAAAAACACCAAAAATAATCATAATTGGACCTGGCTCTGCTTCTCCGCTTATGACCACCACTAATATTTCCTTCTCTACCACTTTCTAAGAACCACCACTATTTCCCTCTGCTTCTCCGCTTATGACCACCACTAATATTTCTTTCTCTACCATTTTCTAAGAACCACCACTATTTCCGCCATCCAGTACCACCACTAATGCCCATTTATATTATTTTTGTCCAAATTATTTATTGATACGAATATATATTCATTAAATTAATTAAGAAAATATTTATAATGGAGAAAATAATAAATTATTTATTATGAGCAATTGGTGAAACATTAGTTAATAAAATACTTTATAACTGAAAAAAAACTGATAAACCATTTATTAGGAGAAATTAGTGAAACACTAATTAATAAAGCATTTCTAATATTTAGTCTAACAAACCATGACCGCAGATTTATCTCCCTCCTAGACAAATCTCGGCCGTTGTTTATCTAGTCTAACTTAGCCAAACTTTGTTTTATATTTTAGACTAGGTCACAACCTGGCACGAGCAAGGATATGTGTTTCAAATGTATCCATCGACTCATAAATGTCGTAATTGTCTGAGAAGAATCGAACGGATCGATCCAGGTTTAAATGTTTTGAGGAGTTGGTTAATAAACATGTTCTTATCCTCGAATCTTTTAATATTGTATATGTAAATCACACAACCCTTTGGGAAAAAAATAATTAATCGTTAGAGCAAATCCTATGGGTAGTAGAAAATCACTTCTTTCACTACTTCAAAAAATATCATCAAAGGTCATTCACCAAACTTGTAAGGAAACTACAAACACCTAAAATTACTTTAAAATCAATTAGATTAATCTTGCAAAATTTGTTAGCACCAGAATTTAATTTTCTCTTTGATATAAATTGTTGGTTCCAATTTACATAGATTTGTGTTTATTCATTTTCCTAAAATTTATAATAATATTTAATTCTTGACCCGTTTCTTTTCTTGTATATTTACCGATTATCATGAATTGTCTATCAAGCATGTATAATTACACGAAGTTGGGGAGAAATGACAAAACAGAAATCATGACAAAAAAAGGGGAATAAATAGAGATGTGAGAAACTGAATCAATTACAATTAATTCACTCGTAGACTTGCATAATCCCATGAAGTAGGGGAGAAATAATGACAGAAACATAAACCATGACAAAAAAGGGGAATAAAGAGAGATGTGAGAAACTGAACCGATTACAACTAATTCGCGCGTAGTCTTGTGTTTGGTCAATTTTTTTTTAAAAAAAAAAGTAACTTGAAAACTAAAATCAAATTAAAACAAAACAAATAAAAATTAATTAAGGGTGACTAAATAATTTACCTATCGTAGGACACCTTTTCTCACCCTACTACTACTACTTCCACCACCGCATTATCGTCACCACTCCACCAGTCTCACCAATAACCACTACCATTATCCCCACCGCCGATCCACCACCACCCACCATCAAAACCACCATTATTGCTTAATTTACCTATCTTAGGACCCCTTTTCTCACCCTACTACCACTACTTCTTCCACCACCACATTAACGTCACCACTTCACCAGTCTCACCAATACCCACCACTATTATCCCCACCACTGCCCACCATCACAACCACCATCAATGCTTGCTTATATGGTTAATATCAAATAAATTTATTATATATCAACAAAAATATATTCATTTGATTAATAAAGAAACATTTATTATGAAATATCAATTAAACATTTATTATTAAACTTTAATTAAATGTGATCATTTATAGCGGTAGATTTATGTTCTGCAAGTATAAATTGATCGTCGTCTTATCTAGCCTAACTTGTCCAAACTTTGTTTTGTATTCTGGAAATATAATCAATTTTATTTTGATACAAAAATCCGTGATTTATTCGATCGGGTACTATAAATAGCTGGGATCCCATTTGGGTGATCCAGCGGTCATGATCATATTGTCTTATATGATTTAGTATCCTCCTCAAAATATTTGTGTTTTATCCTTACCAGTTGTGCTAAAAAAAGCCAACTACATCTATTACAATAAAATGTTTCCCATTTGGTAAAGACACAAAACTATTATTGTCCACTACTATCCGCTAACATCCACCACTGTACGTAACAACCAGCCACGCCCACTATTTTTTCCACCACCAGTAATGTTACCACCTCCACCACTCACAAATACACGCTATTGTTTCCACCACCCACTGCTTCTTTCACTACCGCCATTAAAAAATTTTAATATAATTTTTAACCGAGGTCACTGTAGTACAATGGTAAAGTCATTGGGTGATGATACCAGTTATCTGAGTTCAAAACTTGCCAGCACCAAATTCTTTCGCGGTTAATATATATATATATAGTTTTTAATAAACTTATTTATTAATAAAAATATGTACTTATTAGATTTATTAAATGAACATATAATGTTACCACCTCCACTACTCACAAATACCCGCCATTGTTTCCACCACACACTGCTTCTTTCACCACCACCATTAAAAATTATTAATTATAATTTTTAACCGGGGTCACTGTAATAAAATGGTAAAGTCATTGGGTGATGATACCAGTTACCTGAGTTCGAAACTCGCCAGCACAAAATTCTTTACCGATCAATATATATATCATTAGTACAAAACAAAGCTAGGCTAAGTTTTCTTGTGTTAGTGGTGGTCAGGATTTGTCCTGGCAAGATAAATCAAGGAATGTGGTTCTCCTGACCACCCCCGACGACTCGCAAAAGTGTCATTAATTCCAATGTTATGAATGAAAAATGAATACTCAAGTCAAAATATGGATTTTCAAAAATTACAACGGGGAGGTTCGAATTCGAACTCATGACCTATTGTATCATAAGAGTGGCCTCTAACCAGTGTTCCACCTTGGTTGGAATTTATAGAATAGATAATTCAACAGTGGTGGTTTGTTCAACTTAAATATCATAATTTTTTTATTAATTAGTTTTTCACTAACTGCACATAATAAATAATCTATTCATTATAAAGTGTTTTATTAATTAGTGTTTCACTAATTGCTCATAATAAATGACTAATCATTTGTAAATGTTTTCTTAAATTAATTACAATATTTATTTCTATTAATAAGTAATTTTGATAAATAATATCAATAGACCTTTTTGGCGACAATGAGTAGTAAAAGAGGTGGAGGCCGAAAGATTAGTGATGGCTAAGGGCGGATCCAAGCACAATTATATTTATTTTTGTTCTTTTATCGTAAAATGGGATATAAAGTTCATTTTTAACATGTATCCAACTTTCCAAGAATTTTTTATCCCTCTTTCCTCAAAATCCTGGCTCCGCCCCTGGTTTGTGGTGGAAGAAGTAATGACGGTGAGTTTTGGTGAGTAGTGATGGAAAATTTTAATTTTATGTTGTCGTTACAACATTGATAACATCGTAATGTGGAAGATGTGGTTGGTTGTTTTTAACACTTTTGATAAATGAAGGTACCATATATTTCAGGGATGATATCATACAAGACAATCTTTTCGTGATCGTAGTTGGATCACCCAAATGGTACCCTTGTTATCTTTGGTACTATATCGTATAAATCATGATTTTTTAATGTTAAAATAAAATTGATTGCAATACAAAAAATAATATATACACGGAAAAAAATAATGAAACTAATCAATTGACGACATTTTTTTCAATCTAAACCTCATACATGGCATTTGTGATTGAAAATTAGAATTGCGTCCAACAACCTACATGGGGTGGGCGGCAGTGATGGAGTCAAAAATTGACATTGAGGAGGCCTACTTTTAAAAAAAAAAAAACATGTAAACTTTGGTGGACTAAACCATAAATATATATGGACAAAGTACTATTTATAAAATAAACTAAAAAATTTATGTAGTTATTAAAAATTTAAGGGGTTAGAGCCAGGTTAGTCAACCCTTGGCTCTGCCACTAGGTGGTGGCGGATAAAAGAAATGGATTCATATGGTTTTATGGTGGTGGCGGGTATTGGTGAAAAAAACATATTATGCTAATTTCGTAACGCCACAAAATATGTGACGTTATATTATAAAATATAAAATATGGTTGATCATTCTAATATTAAAATAAATTCGATAAAACAATGCCCATTTTAAAAAATTGGTGCAATCAATTTCCATGTTATGTAATAACTAACCGAACAACACGAATCAAGATCAGAACATATGAAATTATTTATTATCGATTTGTATATGTAAAAAGTGGTCAGAATTTGTCCTTGGCAAAGATAAATTTATCGCTGGAGCTTGTTCAACTTGACCATTTTTAATTTTTTTTATTAATTGGTGTCTCATTGATTATTCATAGTGATTAATTAAATTTCTATTATAAATGTCCCTTTAATAATCTAACATAAATACATAATTTTACTAAAAACTATATTAATTCTAATGGTGGTAGTGGAGGTAGGGTTAGTATAAACGGTGGCGGGTGTTTTTGAATGGTGGAGGCGGTAACATTACTATTGGTGGAAGAAATAGTGGCGGTGGATGGTTTTTATGGTGGTGGGTGTTGGTAATAGTAGTGGATAAAAATAGTTTTTGCTTTTTAGTGAGTTTTATTGATTGAGTAAAAAAAAAAAATCTTCACAAAACATGCAACATTGTATTGCGAAAGATGTAATTGGTTGTTTTTAGCACGATTGATAAGGACAAAACCCAATAATTTAAAGGATGATACCGGAACGTATAAGACAATATGATCATGATTGTTGGATCACCGAAACGGTATCCGTATTATATAAAGGCAATTGGTGTACCCGCGTAAGAGAGCATTATCGCACTCTCAAATACTATTACATTTTTTTCCTGAAAGACCATCAATGTCGAGTTGTTTCGCGACAATTACCTACAAAGACAACAACTTTCACTCAATTCCCGATATAAAACCTTATTGACCGGGAAAATGTATTTGCATTCTAAAATATTTGTTTGAAGATTATGTTTGTTCATCAAAATCATCATAAAAATCTCTAAATCACAAATCTAAATTTCGCCTCCGATGTTTATAGAATATTTTTTATATTTTACATTCTCAAATCATGCGACCTCTTGATTACAAATCAAAAGTATCAAATTAATGGATCAATATGTATAGGTTTCATTCACTGGGTTAGAAGATATAGTAGATACAAATGGGTAGATTACACAAAGCAGAACATGACTGGGAATACTTCAATAATTTGGTCAAGAAATAAGGTCAAAAATTTAAGATTAACTTTCTATAGGACTAATTAGATCGGCTTCGATAGGAGCCGAATAAAATATGGATTAATAATAATTTCTACGTAAGACAATTGCAAAACATAGTTGGCTAACTCTGCCTATGTAAAGAGTAGTCAAGATTTGTCCTTCCTTAATTGCTATGTTATGTGACAAGAAGGTCATATCTAAGATTGAGGTACAATTCAAATCTATTAGATTCATACCATTTACAACTGGATTCCTTGAAAAAAAAATTGACGTGTTGTTATTATTATTACAGGTAAGGGATACATTGACCACACTTGCGCAAATATCTCACTTCGCAAATGATTGGTGTTGCATGTACTGTCTAGAATGCAACGAGGAATTTGAGGAAACAAGGCACCAGAAGCAGTGTCCGGAGTATTTTTGATATAGTAACTTAGACCCGATGTAATACTTATGTTCTTATTTTTTTATATAGTTTTCCCATAATCTATTTATTTAAGAAAAATGAACATTGCAAATACATAAAATCAACAAAAATTAGACACATTGCGTTAGACAATAATGGCTACTGATGGTCCGGAAACGACAAAAGAAAGGAATTGATGTAGAAGAATTGTTGGGATATACAACGGATTACTTGATACCAATGAAAGAGGTATAACTATTTCGATTCTGAAATCACATAAAATTCACAGTAGAAGATGACATCAAGTTTAAAGTTAGTAACAAACATGATATGGCTAACTAAAATGTTAAAAATAAGAAGGATATATAAACTTAGAAAGCCGTGGGACTTGAAGAGGCCAATTTTGAAAACTACAATCTTAGAAAACAACGATCCACAATACCATAATTTTTTTTATAAATATCTAACGTAGGAGATGTCAACTTTTGGTAAAGGATCTATTGAAAACCTATTAATTTGAAATAGGATCAGGGAGTACAATATGTGTTCAAGGTTCTTTATGAGGTAATGTGTCGCCAGATTGTATTCCAAGTGAAGGTAGGAACATATGGAAGTGGCAAAATGTCCAAGACTTTTGAAGTTACCAAAGCCTTCATTAAGACGAACTGCTGGGCACAAATACTTTGTTGAATATTTAATGGCAGAGGTTCGTATATATACAATCCCTTCGAAAAAGTAATAGGTACACATTTTAAACATTGTCATCTAATGGGTGTTGAAAAATTACAGGAAAATCATGTCACATTGGAGACTTTGCATCATCAGTTCGATGCAAAAAAATACTATTCTCTGCTTATTTGGAGGATTGACAACATGACCATGATAGATGAGTCAGCCGGAGCGAAATATGATCATGGGGAGACCAGTGTTCCACCTTGGTTGAAATTAATAGAAAATATAAATCAACGGTGGTGGTTTGTTCAACTTAAATATCATAATTGCTTTATTAATTGGTGTTTCACTAATTGCACATAATAAATAATCTATTCATTATAAAGTGTTTTATTAATTAGTGTTTCACTAATTGCTCATAATAAATGACTAATCATCTTTTAATTATAAATTTTTTTCTTAATTAATTATAATATTTATTTATATTAATAAGTAATTTTGATAAATAATATCAATAGACATTTTTTGGCGAAAATGAGTAGTAGAAGTGGTGGAGGCCGAAAGATTAGTGGTGGTTAAGGGCGGCGCCAAGCACAATTATATTTATTTTTGTTCTTTTATCATAAAATGGGATACAAAGTCCATTTTTCACATGTATCCAATTTTCCAAGAGTTTTTCTCCCTCTTTCCTCAAAATCCTGGTTCCGCCCCTGGTTTGTGGTGGAAGAAGTAGTGACGGTGAGTTCTGGTGAGTAGTGATGGACAATATTAATTTTATGTTATCGTTACAACATCGATAAAATCATAGTGTGGAATATGTGGTTGGTTATTTTTAACACTTTTGATAAAGGAAGGTACCATATATTTCAGGGATGATATCATACACGATAATATTTTCATGATCGTAGTTGGATCACCCAAATGATACCCCTGTTATCTTTGGTACTATATCGTATAAATCATGATTTTTTAATGTTAAAATAAAATTGATTGCAATACAAAAAATGATATATACACGGGAAAAAAATAATGAAACTAATCAATTGACGATATTTTGTTCAATCTAAACCTCATACATGGCATTTGTGATTGAAAATTAGAATTGCGTTCAACAACCTACATGAGGTGGGCGGTAGTGATGGTGGCACTGGTGGAGTCAAAAATTAACATTCAGGAGGCCTACTTTTAAAAAAAAAGAAACATGTAAACTTTGGTGGACTAAACCATAAATATATATGGACAAACTACTATTTATAAAATAAACTAAAAAATTTATGTAGTTATTAAAAATTTAAGGGGTTAGAGCCAGGTTAGTCAACCCTTGGCTCTGCCACTAGGTGGTGGTGGACAAAAAAAAATGGATTCATATGGTTTTATGGTGGTGGCGGGTATTGGTGAACAGAAACTTATTATGCTAATTTCGTAACGCCACAAAATATGTAACGTTATATTATAAAGTATAAAACGTGGTTGATCATTCTAATGTTAAAATAAACTCGATAAAACACATGTCCATTTTAAAAAACTGGTGCAATCAATTGCCATGTTATGTAATAACTAAACGAACGATACGAATCAAGATCAGAACATATGAAATTATTTGTTATCGATTTGTCTATGTAAAGAGTGGTCAGGATTTGTCCTTGACAAAGATAAATTTACCGATAGTGTTTTTTCAACTTAACCATTTTTAAATGTTTTATTAATTAGTGTCTTATTGATTGTTCATAATGATTAATTAATTTTCTATTATAAATGTCCCTTTAATAATCTAACATAAATACATAATTTTATCAATAAATAATTTTACTAAAAACTATATTAATTTTAATGGTGGTAGTGGAAGTAGGGTTAGTATAAACGGTGGCCGGTGTTTGTGAATAGTGGAGGCGGTAACATTACTATTGGTGGAAGAAACAGTGGCGGTGGATGGTTTTTATGGTGGTGGGTGTTGGTAATAGTAGTGGATAATAATAGTTTTTGCTTTTTAGTGAGTTTTATTGACCGAGTAAAAAAGAATCTTCACAAAACATGCAACATTGTATTGTGAAAGATGTAATTGGTTGTTTTTAGCAGGATTGATAAGGACAAAAACCAAATATTTCGAGGATGATACCGGAACGTATAAGACAATATGATCATGACTGCTGGTTCACCGAAACGGTATCCGTATTATATAAAGGAAATTGGTGTACCCGCGTAAGAGAACTTTATCCCTCTCTCAAGTACTATTACATTCTTTTTCCTGAAAGGCCATCAATGTCGAATTGTTTCGCGACAACTACCTACAAAAACAACAACTTTCACTCAATTCCCGATATAAAACCTTATTGACCTGGAAAATGTATTTTCATTCTAAAATATTTGTTTGAAAATTATGTTTGTTCTTCAAAATCTTCATAAAAAACTCTAAATCATAATTCTAAATTTCGCCTCCGATGTTTATAGAATACTTTTTATATTTTACATTCTAAAATCATGCGACCTCTTGATTATAAATCAACAATATCAAATTAATGGATCAATATGTATAGCTTTCATTCACTGGGTTAGAAGGTATAGTAGATACAGATAGGCAGATCACATAAAGCAGAACATGACTGAGAATACTTCAATAATTTGGTCAAGAAATAAGGTCAAAAATTTAAGATTAACTTTCTATAGGACTAATTAGATCGGCTTCGATAGGAGCCGACTAAAATATGGATTAATAATAATTTCCACATAAGACAATTGCAAAACATAGTTTGGCTAACTCTGTCTATGTAAAGAGTGGTCAAGATTTGTCCTTCCTCAATTGCTATGTTATGTGAGAAGAAGGTGATATCTAAGATTGATGTACAATTCAAATCTATTAGATTCATGCCATTTACAACTGGATTCCTCGAAAAACAAATTGACGTGTTGTTATTATTATTATAGGTAAGGGATACATTGATCACACTTGCGCAAATAACTCACTTCGCAAATGATTGGTGTTGCATGTACTGTCTAGAACGCAACGAGCAATTTGAGGAAACAAGGCACCAGAAGCAGTTCCCGGAGTATTTTGGATATCGGAACTTAGACCCGATGTAATACTTATGTTCTTTTTTTTTAGTTTTTCCATAATCTATTTATTTAAGAAAAATGAACATTGCAAATACATAACATCGACAAAAATAGGACAGATTGCGTTTGATAATAATAGCTAGCGACGGAAGTTTAAATATATCGGTAAGTATTAAATCATAAGGACTTGATAAGTATTCGGGACACAAATTATACGATATATAAAAAATGAACCAACATCATGGCCCGTGCCGTTACGGCACAGGTTAAGGGCTAGTAGTTTTTAATAAATTTATTTATTAATAAAAATATGTATTTATTAGATTCATTAAATGAACATTTATCATGAAAAATTAATTAATAATTCATCATGAGCAATTAATAGCACGTTATTAATAAAGTATTTGTAATGGTTAGTTGACAAAACCACGGCCGTAGAGTTATCCCTCCTAGGAAAATCTTGGCCGCTCTTTATCTAGCCTAACTTAGCCAAGTTTTCTTTTGTATTCTAGACTAGGTCTCAACCAGTGCCATAACGGCACATGCAAGGATATGTGTTTCAAATGTATCCATCGATTCATACATGTCGTAATTGTCTGAGAAGAATCGAGCCGATCGATCCAGGTCTAAATGTTTTGAGGAGTTAGTTAATAAACTTGTCCTTATCCTCGAATCTTTTAATATTGTGTATGTAAGTCATACAACCCTTTGGAACAAACATAGTTAATCATTAGAGAAAATCCTATGGGTAGTAGAACATTACTTCGTTCACTACTTCAAGAAATATCATCAAAGGTCATTCACCAAACTTGTAACAAAACTAAAATCATCTAAAATTACTTTAAAATCAATTAGATTAATCTAGCAAAATCTGTTAGCATTAGAATTTAATTTTTCTCTTTGATATAAATTTTGGGTTCCCAATTTACATAGATTTGTGTTTATTCATTTTCCTAAAATTTATAATAATATTTAATTATTGATCTATTTCTTTTCTTGTCTATTTACCTATTATCATGAACTATTTCTCAAGCATGCATAACTACATGAAGTTGGAGAGAAATGACAAAAAAAAAATCATGACAAAAAAGAGGAATAAAGAGAGATGTGAGAAACTGAATCAATTACAATTAATTCACGCGTAGCCTTGCATAATCCCATGAAATAGGGGAGAAATAATGACAGAAACGGAAACCATGACAAAAAAGGGGAATAAAGAGAGATGTGAGAAACTAAACCTATTACAATTAATTCGCGTGTAGCCTTGTGTTTGTTCAATTTTTTTATAGGTTTCATTTTTCTTATTGCCCCCTACTCGGCAAATCTTAAAATCAAACATCTTCTATTTGGAAAAAACTGGCATTTAAAAATTGTTTTAATTTTAAAAAATAATAAGAAAAGTAATTTGAAAACTAAAATCAAATAAAACAAAACAAAGAAAAATTAACCAAGGGTGACCAAATAATTTACCTATCTTAGGGCACATTTTCTCACCCTACTACTACTACTTCTTCCACCACATTATCGTCACCACTCCACCAGTCTCACCAATACCCACCACCATTAGTTCTTAATTTACATGTTAGAGCATTGCTCGGACGAACTCGCAAGTGTTGCTATCTCAAGCTTGTTTGTCAAAACTATATGTCTTGATTTCTAGTATACTTATAGCTTATAGCTAAAGTCTCGGACTAGGATAGTTAAGTGTAGTTGATCTCCAGACTCCACCGCGATCATCATATGAAGACGAAGAACTACTCAAGGAACCACTGGAACTTCATCGACTAAAAAGGTATGTGGAGACTTGAACTTATCTATCACCCAAAAGTCTATCTACTCTATCTCCTACTCTTGAGACAAAAGTCGTATAAGTATATAGATTTCAATTATACACATTTGCTATTTCGAGACGAGTTTAACTCGCCTATATATTTCTCTTTAGCCAAGTTCATCTTTACTCGT
Source organism: Papaver somniferum (assembly GCF_003573695.1). Taxonomy (NCBI): domain Eukaryota; kingdom Viridiplantae; phylum Streptophyta; class Magnoliopsida; order Ranunculales; family Papaveraceae; genus Papaver; species Papaver somniferum. The sequence goes on from NW_020643262.1 coordinate 286,150, forward strand.
GACGAAAGTCATGTTGGCATTTCAATATCTTGAAAATCGCTTTGATGAAAAATAGTTTGTGAATAACAACTATATAACATCCTCTAAGAATGTTTCAATGATTGAAGTGTAGAGTTGAGATTATGTAACCATCTTTGGATATAAGCATATATAGTGTGTTCGCACATTAATGTATAAATCCATGAACCATGAACCAAGTGTATGCATATGTGTGTGTAACGAAATTGGTGAAGGAGACAGGTTAAGTATGCGTACCCGTATGCATACTGGCGGAAGTTCACGTCTGTGAATATCTGCTGAGTTTAGGAATTGACAAACTCTTAACCAGTCACCTTAAGTATGCGTACCCGTACGTATACTGATGGAAGTTTTCTACCCGAGAATTTCTTCCGAGGTTGGAAACCAAAAGAAACTCAAATCTGGTTGCTTAGGTACGCATACTTAAGCTGGTTACTTTATCAAATTGGTCAGTTCATGAACTTAAACATTTAAATTATAAGGAATGCGATCTTTGCAAACCGTGGCTATAATGTTCATGAATCGATTCAAGTGAATCAAACCGATTTTATTTCAATTGTGTCTTCCAAGAGATCTAAGCAATTGAACAACTCTTTAACTAGTTCATTTGAGTCATTTGAACTAGTTTTGGTAAAGAAGAATAAGGTTGATATGAAAGTGCTCATATGGATAACCATTTGGTTAACTGTTATGAACCAATTAATTGTACGCGTTTAGGTACGGTTACTCAAACCTAAATGAAATACATTTCATTTGTGTATAACAAAGCTAAGATTCGATCTAACGGTTGAAATCTATTAGCTTGAATCTAATCAGGTTTTCATCTAACGGTGGATATTGAATGCTTTGTTACTAAGCTAACATTTATTGCAAACCATGATTTGAAAATTATATAAAGGAGAACTCTAGAAACTGGGATACCTAATCCCCACACTTCCTGTGTGATACTAGTTGTGTTAGCTAGAGTCGATTCTCCTTTAACCTTAGGTTTCTTCTCGAGACCCTGTAGGTTAACGACTTAAAGACTTCATTGGGTTTGTGAAGCCAGGCCGGACTACTTTTCTTGTAGTTGTGTGATCTGATCTTGTTGTATCTATCGTACGTGTACAATCGTAAGATTGGCTTGAGATTGATATCTCTGATAGGAAAGATAAAAAAGAAGTCACAAACATCTTCGTCTCATCGTTTGTGATTCCGCAATATCTTGTTTCGCTAGTCGATTAAGATTATTGTGAGGTGATCGATAATTCTAGGCTGTTCTTCGGGAATATAAGTCCGGGTTATCGATTCGTTCTTGTTCACCTTGATTTATCAAAAGACGTAACAAAACTCGTAGGTATTTATGTGGGAGACAGATTTATCTATTATCGTAGACTTTTCTGTGTGATACAGATTTTTTTAGTATAGTCTTCGACTATGGGTCGTAGCAACTCTTAGTTGTGGGTGAGATCAGCTAAGGGAATCAAGTGCATAGTATCCTGCTGGGATCAGAGACGTAAGGATCACAAATGTACCATGGATCAGTGTGAGATTGATTGGGGTTCAACTACAGTCCAGACCGAAGTTAGTTTGCAGTAGGCTAGTGTCTGTAGCGGCTTAATACAATGTGTGTTCAATCTAGACTAGGTTCCGGGGTTTTTCTGCATTTGCGGTTTCCTCGTTAACAAAGCTTGTAGTGTCTGTGTTATTTCTTTTCCGCATTATATTTTGTTATATAATAGAAATATCACAGGTTGTGCGTTGTATCGATCAATTGTGAAATCCAACCTTTGGTTGTTGATTGAAATTGATTGATTCTTGGATATTTGTCTTTGGTACCATCCAAGTTATTTCCCTTGTATTCAATTAAACTCGCAGATTTCTTTTTGCTTGAGTAAGGATTGAATCGAGAAATTGAGATATTAACTCTTTGATATATCTTTCTTAAGATTGAGTCTAATTTTTTAGTTGATTCTGTTGAAAGTATATTGGAGTTAGTCCATACATATTGCTAAGAGAAATATTGGGTGTGGTTGTTAGACCGCCGCTTTTTCAATTGGTATCAGAGCAGGCAAACACGTTAAAGACCTTATAAGTATGTGTTTGTAGTGATATGGCTCTATGGACAACAGTGGTATCTCTATAAATGTACCATCAGTCTTCGATGGCTCAAATTACCTGTGGTGGAAATTTTTTATGTGTGCCTTTCTTCAAGCGTGTGAGTTACAGTCATGGGTATATGTTGTTAATGGCTATGATGCTCCCATTGTGGCAGTAGGAAATGCGACCATTCCTAAAGATATTGGTGCATATGACGTTGCTGAGATACTTTCTGCAAAGCAAAACTCTGACGGTTTGAATGCCATCATACATGCCATTACCCCAGATCTTCAACACCATGTGACTACGTGCACTCAGTCTAAAGATGCTTGGGATATCTTAGAAACCGTATTTGAAGGAAATACCAGTGAAAAGGAAGCTAGGCTTCAAAACCTAAATTCCGATTGGGAAAACCTTTGTATGGCAGATGAAGATTCATTTGATAAGTTTAATCACAAAGTGTCTGAAATTGTTAATGCATCTTTTGCATTGGATAAGACTATTCCTGAAAAGGACATTGTGATGAAAATTCTCAGATCGTTGTCATCTAGATACGATTCTAAGAAGCATGCCATCGTTGAGGGAAATAACGTTGATGCCCTCTCCAGAAATACATTGGTTGGAAAGCTAAAGATCTTTGATCATGAGCATACATCCAGAATCGGAAAGGATGTTGCTTTCAAAGCACAGAAAAAACACTAAAATACTTGATAAAAGTAAAAGTGTTTGCATCTCTGAAGATGATCTTTCTGAGACTGATTCATTAAATAAAGATCTTGACAAGTCAGTCTCGTTGATCACAAGACAGTTTAGGGACCTTCTTTTGAAGAGAAGTAAACGTTTCTCCAGATTTAAATCCAGGTCATCAGATAAACCCCATAATCGTGTTCCTCCTAAAAATAGGGATAATGATGAGACTGATGACGAGGATATGCCTCAGTGCTTTAAGTGTAAAGGTTTTGGACATTTTGCATATGAGTGTACAAATCGGAAGAAATACACTGGAAACAAAGGTCTTGCTGCAACTCTTGATGAAATGTCTGACAACTATGATACTAATGAAGACGAAAAATCAAATGTTGCACTTCTTTGTGAAAATATTTATTTTGATAATTGTAGCAATACATACATCAATTTTGATATTCTTTCAGAAGAAAACTCAACCAATCTGGAAGAAAAAATTGACCTGTCTGTTGGAAACTCTCTGTTTAATTTTTCAGGATCAACTATGTGCCTAGCAACTTGCACATCACAGGCGCCTGAATCATCTTATGCGTTGACATGATCTTACTGTTCACTCAAGGGTCATGAACTTTCAAAGTATTTCAAGTACAAACACAATATGAGATATGTCAACAAGCTTCAACGAAGAACAGATCGTCTAGCAAACAAGCTTAAACTTGCTCAGAAAACCGCTGAGGTATGTAAGACTTTATCTTCTTCAAAGAAGTTAGTTTCCAAAGATAAGTCTAGACCACTAGAGAAGAAAGTATGGTCTAAACATTCAGAAAGACAGGGTTCTATGGATTCTATCTAAATAGGTTATGGTGGACAGATTGTTGTTCACCGCAGCACAACTTGATTGTGTTGATTAGTGCATCTTGTCTCATAAGCCTGATCAAAAGAGACAAGATCGTGCACACCTCAGGCTTTAAGATAAATTTATGTTTTCTTTCTTAGCATTGTGTTTTTGGAATTCCTCCATGTCTAATTGATATTGGAAAGGACTTACCTAGTCTGCCAATAAAAGAGGGTTATTCTCGATAATTCTACTCTTCATAGGGTTGTGAGTTGTGCATGTACGAACCTGTTTAAAGGCGTCGAAACCCTACATTCTATATCTTAAGACTGCTTGTTGAGTTTAAATTGTGAATTCCTCTCACAAAACCGTTTGCATATGGATACTCCAAGCATCATGTCTTCTGATGGAAAAGATGTCAATATGATTGTTAAGCCATCAATCACTAAGGAAAAAGAAAGATCTCCGTTACCTCCAACTTTGAAAAGAAAAAGAAGGAATGTGAGGAAGCCAAGAGTTGTTCCTTCAAACTCTCAGAAGTTTTCTGATGTTCTTGAAGAGTTGAAGGAAACAAGGAAGGAGATTCAACAAATAAAGGCTTTTGTGTTAATATCACTGGAAATTAAGAAGGCCCTGGTTCGACATCATCATCCAAGAAGGTTTATTGGTATTGACTCCTTTCTCCATGAACCATATATTCCAACTGCTGTTGACGACAAGGAGTTCGGGGACAACAGAGAATTTTTCAAAGGTCTTAATGTCTAGGAGATCTTCTTATGAGAATTTTAGTCTTGTGTTTTTAGGAAGAATAACTATAGAGTTTGGAATAGCCATTATTGTGATTACACATATCTATGTCCAAAGTTTTTCATCTTCAATGTTTTTAAATTTATTTGTTTAAATTCTAAAGTTTGTTTGGAAGATGATTTTTGCAGTATTAATATTTATGGTTTTATATATTGTAATTTTTTATGGGATATCTATGTTTGCGTCCGTGAACTATGATTGTCCCATACTTTGTCAACAGTTATCTCTTTCATATGTCGATATGCATGTATTGATAAAAGATCGATGAACTTTTGAAAAACAAAAATTGAACCTATTGTGTCATTATGCAAATAATTGATGGAAGATAGGATGATTTTTTGTTTACAAAGATTATGACTATTGTTAGATCATTGCTCGGTTAAACTCGCATGCGTTGCTATCTCAAGCATGTTTGTCAATGTTAGTGATAAAAACTATAAGTCTTGATTTCTAGTCTACTATAGCTAAGGTCTCGGACTAGGATAAAAAGTGTATTTGATCTCAAGAAGTCCATGGCAATCATAATACAAGACGAAGGACTACTCAAGGAACTGGTGGATCTTCATCGACTAAAAGGTATGTGGAGACTTGAACTTATCTATCACTCAAAAGTCTATTTATCTCCTATCTTGAGACAAAAGTTGTTTTTCTATATAGACTTAGATTATACCATTTGGTGTTTCGAGCCGAGTTTACCTCGCCTATCTATTTCTCGAAATATGTGTTGGTAAAGCTTTCGCTTTAGCCAAGTTCATATTTACCTAGTGACGAAAGTCATGTTATGTTTCAATCACTTTGAAAATTGCTCTGACGAAAAATGGTTTGTGAATAACAACTATATAACGTCCTCTAAGAATGTTTCAATGATTGAATTGAGAGTTTAGACTATATAACCATTTGGAGGATATAAGCATTGTTGTGGAAACACATATATGTATAAGTCCTTATTCCTTGAACCGAAGTTTGCGAACTTTGTTGATCAAGTGAAACGGAGAAGTGCGTGAGCTAAGTCCGTGAACTGGCGAAGTTCTCAAACCCGAGAATTTCTGCTGGAGTTTGCAACCTCCATCCGGGAACTTAAGTCCGCGAATCGAGTCCGCAAACTTGAGTAGGTTATGTATAAAAACGATGTTTAGTGAACTTATCTTTATAAACTAAGGAATGCAATTGCAAACCGTGGATATAGAGTTCATAAACCGTTTAATGTGAATCAAATCGTTTTTGCTTCAATTGTGTCTTGTGTAGTACATGAGATTTCCTTGCAATTGAAAAACTCTCTAACTAGTTCATTTGAGTCATTTGAACTAGTTACGGTAAAAAAGAATATGGTTGATATGAAAGTGATCATATAGCTAACCATTTGGTTAACTATTGTTGAACTAACTAATGTACAAGTTTGGGTACGGTTACACAATCTCGGGAACGTGCATTTAATTTGTGTATAACAAGCTGTGTTTTCAATCTAACGGTTGAAAAATGTTAGCTTGAATCTAATCAGGTTTTCATATAACGGTGAATATTGAATGCTTTGTTACCAAGCTAACATTGATTGCAAACCCTGATTTGAAAGACTATATAAGGGAGAACTCTAGCAACTGGGAAAACTAATCCTAACACATTCGGTGTGATACTATTTGTGCTAAGCTAGAGTTGATTCTCCTTTAACCTTTGGTTTCTTCTTCTAAACCAGGTTAACAACTTAAAGACTTCATTGGGATTGTGAAGCCAGACCGATACTATTTTTCTTGTAGTTGTGTGATCTGATCTTGTTGTTTCTATCGTACGAGTACAACTGTAATAATTGGCTTGAGATTTCTATCTACGATAGGCAAGATAAAAAGTAATCACAAACATCTTCGTCTCATCGTTTGTGATTCCACAATATCTTTTTTCGCTGCGTCGATTTTACTATTGTGAGGTGATTGATAATACTAGGTTTTTCTTCGGGAATATAAGTCTAGATTATCAATTGGTTCCTGTTCACCTTGATTTATCAAAAGACGGAACAAAACTCGTAGGTATATTCCTGGGAGACAGATTTATCTATTATCGTATACTTTTATGTGCGATACAGATTTGTTTATTAAAGTCTTCGACTTTGGGTCGTAGCAACTCTTAGTTGTGGGTGAGATCAGCTAAGGGAATCAAGTACGTAGTATCTTGCTGGGATCAGAGACGTAGGAGCATAACTGCACCTTGGATCAGTGTGAGATTGGTTGGGGTTGAACTACAGTCCAGACCGAAGTTAGTTTGGAGTAGGCTAGTGTCTGTAGTGGTTTAATACAGTGTGTGTTCAATCTGGACTAGGTCCCAGGGTTTTTCTGCATTTGCGGTTTCGTCATTAACAAAATTCTGGTGTCTGTGTTATTTTTTTCCGCATTATATTTGTTTATATAATTGAAATAATACATGTTGTGCGTTGTTCAATCAATTAGAATATCCGACCTTTTGGTTGTTGATTTAAATTGATTGACACTTGGATATTGGTATTTGGTACCATCCAAGTTTATCTCTCTTGTATTTAAATTGAGACTCGCAGTTTGCTTGAGTAAGATTTTAATTGAGAGATTGAGATATAAACTCTTTGGTATACTTTTTGTCTAGATTGAGTCTGACTGTCCAGTTGATTCTCTAGAAAGTATATTGGAGTTTGTCCATACAGATTTCTAAGCGAAATAGGTGTGGTTGTTAGACCCACGCTTTTTCAATTGGTATCAGAGCAGGCAAACACATTTAAGACCTCATAAGTATGTGTTTGTAGCGATCTGATTATGGACGAGTCTATCTCTAATAACGTACCTGTTCATAAATCACCAGATGATTTTCAAAGATTGGATTCACTGGAGAGGACTGTCACATCTAGGTCGGTATCAAAACATTCTCTTAATGTAAAACCTGTTGAAGTCTGGGAAACACGCCTAGAAGAACAGTTGGATGAACTTTCTGATGAAGGTGATTCAGATATTGATAGAGATGTTGATGAGGAAGTCTCTGAGTACGTGAATGTTTTGAATTCTTTAGAAAAGAAGAAGATGACAACTTCTCATGTCACTCCTCTTCTGACTCCTCTCTGTCGTGAAAACAAGAAATTGAGAAGATGTTATGCAGGTGTTTAGTTTCAAATTGTTCTAACGAATCGATTCTCAAGGATTCTGAGGAAAACCTGCATATGAAGTCACTTGAATGTGATAAAATCTCTCAAAAGTATTTTTTGTTGGAAGAGAAACTCGCCGAATCTGAAGCAAGGATTAACTCTCAGCAAACAAGTTTTGACGACAGAGAAAGCGCTTATCTCACTCGAGAAAAACGCCTTGAGGCTGATTTAGCTGCTGCTCTTGATAAAATCAAGATGTTGGAAGATGACTTGAAAAAGTTCAATACTAGTTCAAGCAAATTAACCACTATGCTAGGAGCAAGTAAAAATCATCGTGATACACGAGGAATGGTCTATAAGGGAATAGATGCTCCAAGTATTAGCAAAGAGGTAAAATTTGTCAAGGCTAGTGACTCTTCGCAACAAAAAGTTTCCACTGATGGCAAAAGTGAAATACCTTCACCGGCAGTTAAGGTTCAAAAGAGCAAAGTTTATTAACCTCCAAAGTCAGCACGTACGGATCGAGGTAAGAACATTCCTTATGTTTGCCACTATTGCGGAAATAAAGGTCACCTGGAAAGGAGATGTCGTTTTCGTATAAGGAATGAGAAACTTCATGATTTTCTTGTTTGGGAATCACAAGAAGTTGTGAAACCAAGATCATATGTTAAGACTAATCCCCTTAACGTTACAGGTTGTAATTGTCCAACCTTTAGGCAAAGGAATCAATGCTGTGATAAACCTAGATTTTTCTATAAACGTCATACGAATCCTTTTCACAATCGTAATGGTTATCAAAAGGATAACTTCGTAAAGACGAAGACAAGATCTGATGCTCCCAATTGGAGAAAGACTAACTTGCAAAAGAATAGTCAATCTAATTCTCTTCCGAGAATTCTAGAAGAGAGTAACGGGAAGAAGGTTCCAATTGTTCCTAAACGCACTCAGAAGTGGATACCAAAGAAAGTCGATGATGTTTTGAGTGTGAAAAGGAATGATCTCCCAGAAAATTCCATGACTATGGAGAAGGCAGTATCCATGATGTTGGAACTTAACAAGTTCTTTGGAAAGATGGATTTAGATGTGAAAGACTCTAAAAGCGATCTATTTCATGATAATTCAAAAGACACTTGTGGTGAGAAAGATATTTTTCACCTCAACACAACTTGATTGTGTTGTAAGTGCATCCTAACCAATGAACGCCCTGCTATGTATACGGTGAGGGAAGCACGAGAATTGGGGCGCACATATTATGTTCGGTAAGGCTGCAGAATTTGATTGGATTCTTCTAATAAGGTATGACTATAAACTTGAGCAAGGCTTGTGTTTTTTATTTTTCTTAGAGTACTTATAATGATGTATGTACCTTGCTTATCGTTCATTTCTACCTAACTTGATCTGTGTTTGAGGTTCTTAAGTGTTTAGGTTTGAAAATACTAGCTCGTGATGTTTGGACTCCATGGTACACATACCTTATTTGCATGACATCATTTAAAATCAAAATCCAAGGGTTTAGGTACGCAAACCCGTATGCATACTTGACGTCGATATTTGGTAAATTTGTTTTGGTCGTAACTTCTTCGTCCGAACTCGGAATGACCTTATTATTTCCGCATTCTATTTCTCTTTCAATTATCTTCTGAATGGTGATGAGAAATCCTAAATGTGAATGATTTAAGGTTGGTCTTTGTCCCGTATCTTGTTTTTGAGTGTTTTTCTCCGTTTCGTCGCACTTGTTCTACTGGACTTGGGCACTTGGATTCTTGGAGTAATTCTCTTCTAAGATAATTTGTAGCTTTTACAAGAATGATGTTGGTGAATCACAAAGAAGGAAATTCAAGAATGGTCAGTAGTACGCATTGCTATGGGATTCTTGAATGTTCACAATCATCTTATGTGAACTATGATGCATGGTATTTGATGACTTTGTATGTTCTTCTTTGTTAAGAAAATCTTTTTATACGCTTTTGGTAAACACTCTTGGTGTAAATCCGTGCGAAAAAGATTGATTGTACCTTCTAAGGACAAATAACAAAAGTTAAGCCTATTATGTCAATTATTGATGGAAGATAGGTTAAAATCTTTTGTTTACAAGGATTATGTCTATTGTACGTCATTGTGCAAATAGTGATGGAAAATAGAATGAATCCTTGTGTATTCCGCAGTATTGATCTTCCCCGGTCCATAATCTTTTATGTATTACTATGAGGAACCGTATATTTTCTTATGTTGAGGACTATCGACTGAGTTGATTATTTTCTTATGATTAGCCTAGTTGTTTCTCCGTGAGGTACTTTATGTCGAGCATTTTTAACTAAATTAATCATCTTGTTTGGTTATTTAGTTGTTGATCCGTAAGTTTTCTTATGCCGAGCATGGCCAATTAATTGATCACTTTTGTGATTAGTTTGGTTGTGTATTCCGATTAGATTAATTATGGGATCTCTTGTGATTAATCTAATTGAGTATTTTTTGAGCCTCCATAAGATTCACTTATGTTGAGCACTTTCGATTAAATTAATCATAGGTTCTCTTTTGGATAATTTAATTAAGAATTTTTGGATTCAAATTCATACTTGTATGTGATTTGTTATGTCCAAAGAAATCCTTCTTTTCTTTTTCAAATTAAGGTCGCTCTTGTTGTTCTTTCGGGAATGACATTTTATGGGGGAGAGTTCTTTTGAACTTGTGCTTAATTGCCAAATCTTTGTGGGGAGTGCGGCTGTGGAATATTATTGGGTTTATCTTGTATCTTTAAACTCCTTGATGAATGCATTTTTCTTCGGCTTTATGATTGCATCTAAATAAGATGATATACGCTTTCTTTTGGTCATGAAATGTCTCGTCTGGAAATTTCATTAGGATCCCGTTCTTGTACCTTTGCCAATTTTATCGACAAAAAGAGGGAGAATTAATATGTAATTCACACTACAAATACAAATGGTTTTCGGATCATTATGTAAGGGGGAGTGGTTTCCATGTGAGATAGAGTATTGACTAAGGGGGAGTGACATATCACCATAGTATTGTTGTTAAAGTTGTGATACAATTGAACTTTGACGATGTGTAATGATACTATGACACTGTATAACAATGATTGAGAACTCTTGTTTTCTCGTTGTTATAGCTACGGATTTTCAACAACGATGATGCTAAACTTACAACCTTTGGGTCATTGGAGTACTTGGAAGTGACGAAGATTTCGAGTAATGTTGAAGATTAGGCATGTGGAATAGGATCTACAAAAGTTTATTTATATATTTTTTTGTATTCCATATGTATTGATAGTTTTGTCAGTAAAATTGACAAAGGGGGAGATTGTTAGAGCATTGCTCGGTCGAACTCGCATGCGTTGCTATCTCAAGCATGTTTGTCAATGTTAGTGATCAAAACTATAAGTCTTGATTTCTAGTCTACTATAGCTAAGGTCTCGGACTAGGATAGAAAGTGTAGTTGAGCTCAAAAACTCCATGGAAATCATCATACAAGACGAAGGACTACTCAAGGAACTGGTGGATCTTCATCGACTAAAAGGTATGTGGAGACTTGAACTTATCTATCACTCAAAAGTCTATTTATCTCCTATCTTGAGACAAAAGTTGATTTGCTATATAGACTTAGCTTATACCATTTGGTATTTCGAGCCGAGTTTACCTCGCCTATCTATTTCTCGAAATATGTGTTGGTAAAGCTTTCGCTTTAGCCAAGTTCATCTTTACGTAGTGACGAAAGTCATGTTATGTTTCAATCACTTTGAAAATTGCTCTGACGAAAAATGGTTTGTGAATAACAACTATATAACGTCCTCTAAGAATGTTTCAATGATTGAAATGAGAGTTTAGACTATATAACCATTTGGAGGATATAAGCATTGTTGTGGAAACACATATATGTATAAGTCCTTATTCCTTGAACCGAAGTTTGCGAACTTTGTTGATCAAGTGAAACGGAGAAGTGCGTGAGATAAGTCCGTGAACTGGCGAAGTTCTCAAACCCGAGAATATCTGCTGGAGTTTGCAACCTCCATCCGGGAACTTAAGTCCGCGAATCGAGTCCGCAAACTTGAGTAGGTTAAGTATAAAAACGATGTTTAGTGAACTTATCTTTATAAACTAAGGAATGCAATTGCAAACCGTGGATATAGAGTTCATAAACCGATTCATGTGAATCAAATCGTTTTTACTTCAATTGTGTCTTGTGTAGTACATGAGATTTCCTTGCAATTGAAAAACTCTCTAACTAGTTCATTTGAGTCATTTGAACTAGTTACGGTAAAAAAGAATATGGTTGATATGAAAGTGATCATATAGCTAACCATTTGGTTAACTATTGTTGAACTAACTAATGTACAAGTTTGGGTACGGTTACACAATCTCGGGAACGTGCATTTAATTTGTGTATAACAAGCTATGTTTTCAATCTAACGGTTGAAAAATGTTAGCTTGAATCTAATCAGGTTTTCATATAACGGTGAATATTGAATGCTTTGTTACCAAGCTAACATTGATTGCAAACCCTGATTTGAAAGACTATATAAGGGAGAACTCTAGCAACTGGGAAAACTAATCCCCACACATTCGGTGTGATACTATTTGTGCTAAGCTAGAGTTGATTCTCCTTTAACCTTTGGTTTCTTCTTCTAAACCAGGTTAACAACTTAAAGACTTCATTGGGATTGTGAAGCCAGACCGATACTATTTTTCTTGTAGTTGTGTGATCTGATCTTGTTGTTTCTATCGTACGAGTACAACTGTAATAATTGGCTTGAGATTTCTATCTACGATAGGCAAGATAAAAAGTAATCACAAACATCTTCGTCTCATCGTTTGTGATTCCACAATATCTTTTTTCGCTGCGTCGATTTTACTATTGTGAGGTGATTGTTAATACTAGGCTGTTCTTCGGGAATATAAGTCTAGATTATCAATTGGTTCCTGTTCACCTTGATTTATCAAAATACGGAACCAAACTCGTAGGTATATTCCTGGGAGACGGATTTATCTATTATCGTAGACTTTTCTGTGTGATACAGATTTGTTTATTAAATTCTTCGACTTTGGGTCGTAGCAACTCTTAGTTGTGAGTGAGATCAGCTAAGGTAATCAAGTACGTAGTATCCTGCTGGGATCAGAGACATAGGAGCGTAACTGTACCTTGGATCAGTGTGAGATTGGTTGGGGTTCAACTACAGTCCAGACCGAAGTTAGTTTGGAGTAGGCTAATGTCTGTAGCGGCTTAATACAGTGTGTGTTCAATCTGGACTAGGTCACAGGGTTTTTCTGCATTTGCGGTTTCCTCGCTAACAAAATTCCGATGTCTGTGTTATTTTTTTTCCGCATTATATTTGTTTATATAATTGAAATAATACATGTTGTGCAGAATATCCGAACTTTTGGTTGTTGATTTAAATTGATTAACACTTGGATATTGGTCTTTGGTACCATCCAAGTTTATCTCTCTTGGTAATGATACTATGACACTATATAACAATGATTGAGAACTCTTGTTTTCTCGTTGTTATAGCTACGGATTTTCAACAACGATGATGCTAAACTTACAACCTTTGGGATCATTGGAGTACTTGGAAGTGACGAAGATTTCGAGTAATGTTGAAGATTAGGCATGTGGAATAGGAGCTACAAAAGTTTATTTATATATTTTTTGTGTTCCATATGTATTGATAGTTTTTTCACTAAAATTGACAAAGAGGGAGATTGTTAGAGCATTGTTCGGTCGAACTCGTATGCGTTACTATCTCAAGCACTTTTATCAATGTTAATGATCAAAACTATAAGTCTTGATTTCTAATCTACTATAGATAAGGCCTCGGACTAGGATAGAAAGTGTAGTTGAGCTCAAGAACTCCATGGAAATCATCATACAAGACGAAGAACTACTCAAGGAACTGGTGAATCTACATCGACTAAAAGGTATGTGGAGACTTGAACTTATCTATCACTCAAAAGTATATTTATCTCCTATCTTGATAAAAAAGTCGTTTTGCTATATAGACAATTATACACATTTGGTATTTCGAGCCGAGTTTATCTCGCCTATCTATTTCTCGAAATATGTGTTGGTAAGCTTTCGCTTTATCCAAGTTCATCTTTACCTAGTGACGAAAGTCATGTTATGTTTCAATCACTTTGAAAATTGCTCTGACGAAAAATGGTTTGTGAATAACAACTATATAACGTCCTCTGAGAATGTTTCAATGATTGAAATGAGAGTTTAGATTATATAACCATTGGAGGATATAAGCATTGTTGTGGAAACACATATCCAAGTGTCAATCAATTTAAATCAACAACCAAGAGAGATAACTTGGATGGTA